>NC_134484.1:220804114-220994114 GCF_040206685.1 Ascaphus truei
TGTTACTGTAGATGTGAGGTAACATTATTTGCGGGTGATTTGCGGTTCTCTGCCAAGCTGAAAGGTAAGAGATACCATCAGGCATATGGCACATCACAACCCCGCTTCTTCATACCTCCGTGGGAAGAACATGCTGAGACTTTAACCCTGTATACGCATTGCACAGCATCCGCTTGGCAGAACAAGGGTTAAATACGGACCAGAATTGGGTACTAGCATATTTCTGACCAAGTCAGCAAGGAAGGGGTTAAACAATGGCCTTTCCGCCACATAAAGTCTAGAACTGCTTTTTAATCTCAATTTGCAAACAACAAACTGCAAATACAATGCTCATCAGAAAGATTAATCGCCCCGTTTTGGCCAAGCCTCCCCCACCTGTGAACTCTACCTGCAGACCACAGTCTAGCTCTGTGCATGCGCTGCCAGGTCGCCAGGCGCACGTGCAGCAGTCTGCAGTGGGACCTTAGCCTTAAGGAACACAACATTACTGTGGGAGTGCACTGACAAACTAAATTAAATTACTAAAGAGGACAAAGTAATAAACACTATATATAATAGCAGCAATCAATTAATCTGTCAGACCTATATGATGAGTAAACCTTTCTGTGGTATTGCATGCCTAATAAACACTGCAAATAAACAGTGTTGCCACTACTAGTTTGGATAGAGGAACCCTTCCTTCAGGAAACATAGGGCCTCATGCAGTAAGCGATGAAAATGTGAAATCGGCAAGCTTACCGATTAGCCATGTTATTGGCAATTTTCCCTCTCCGTATGCAGTAAGTGCCGAATCCCTTCAGAATCAAGCCGCAAACCATTCCGCCCACTCTCACGATGATTTGCCGATCACACACAGGTGTATCGGCATGCATGGCGGGGTGCTGTTAGGTTCGCCAATCAAAAATCTTGCTGAATCAGGCGAAGCAAGCATGTATTGGATAGCGCGCCATATTTAAAGGCAACATGTACTGTTAATCATTCTCTGTGTTGTTGGGAGTGAGAGAGAGAGAGACGCACAGAGCTGGGCAATTTAATATTTGCATACTGACTGAGAGACTTGTTGTGTATTGTGAGAGCTTTGTCCTTTGTTGTTTTGTTTACATCTTTGTCTTGTTTTCTATGTGGAAGTGTTTCGTGTGATTGGCTGTACATTTGTTTTCTGTTTTTTGTGAGTGCTGTAAGTATGCCCGCAAAGCGTGGGAAGAGTGATGCTGGTGTGAGTGGTAGTGCTACTCGTGCGAGTATGCGTCGGAGTGAACGTACTGTTCAGGGGAGTGATGTTGCTAGGAGTGCGAGTGCTGTTGCTGGGAGTGCGAGTGCTGTTGGTGGGAGTGCGAGTGCTGTTGGTGGGAGTGGGAATGCTGTTGCTGGGAGTGCGAGTGCTGTTGCTGGGAGTGCGAGTGCTGTTGGTGGGAGTGCGAGTGCTGTTGGTGGGAGTGGGAGTGCTGTTGCTGGGAGTGCGAGTGCTGTTGGTGGCAGTGTGAGTGCTGCTGGTGGCTCTGTTTCTGGTGCTGCTGGTGTGTCTGGTGGTGGGGTGCTTGCTGCTGGACGTCTTTTGGAGTCTCTTCCATTGGAACAAGGAGAGTCCAGTCAGCAGCAGGCAAGCTCTGAGCCTAAACGTGCTCGGAAGAAATGTGTGGAGCATCCACGTAATCCTCGCTTCAATGACCAGGAAAATACAGCTCTTGTCACTGGGATTCTGGAGCACTATGACAGTCTGTATGGCCATTTAGTAGGTAAGTGTACCTTTCCATTTATTCTTCAAATACATGTGATCCTAGGTCATGTGAGTTTTGTTAATATGCAAATATGGGTCCATAATATCTTTCAATGTTAATTATTGTGAAAACACATCTTTTTATCATGCGTTACAAGGACAAGAAAACTCAGGCGTTCAATTTGCGATAACTGCATACAATATTAATGCAAGCTTCCTTACATGTGTAGGTTTAGTAGTAAATGCTCATGTGCTTCACATATTACACCTAAAACAGCATGTTTGCTATCTCTTGGAACAGCTAGCAGTGTAGGAAACTGGTGGTTGTATTATTATGAATTAACATCATATATTTTGAATGTATTTCAAGCGCGGACAAGTTCATCAAGCAAAAAAGAAATGTGGGACACAATAATAATTGGTGTAAATGCGTGTGGGAATCGTGTCAGGGACAAGATGAATTGTCGCAAGAGATTTGACGATATTAGGGCTAAATTAAAAAAGAAAATACAAGACCAACGCGTGCATGCTTCTGGCACTGGAGGTGGGCCGCCACCACAACGTCTGATCTTAACTCCATTGGAGGAGCTGCTTCGGGGAAAATTACTTCCCGTCGTCGTGGAGGGTTTGGCCGGTGACAGGGACATCGGAATTTATCCCTCACAATTTCCACCAGGTGAGAAATGTTACTGTACTAGGCGTGTCGTTGCTTACAGTTATTTTACACATTTCTACTGCTTTTTATACTGTCTTCCCAATATAAGCATACCTACATCTATTTATGTATATGTCTATTTCTCTCTCTATATATATATATATATCAAAATATACATATATGTTGTAGTCCTACTAAAAGCAGTAACTAATATACCACGTGGCATTGCGTGCTCATTTGCATGTGAATTCCCACAATGCTTTGCTGCAGTGGAAGCAATTTATGGTGGGCGAAGATGAGGAACAACAGGGTAGCACACATGTGTAAGACATGCTAATGAGAAATTATTACTAGGTACTGGTGCAGAACATAAATATATATAATATTAATGTGTATATTATTTATTCAACTCCTACAAACACGACATTACTGGCTATTCAAATAATGCATCGAATATATTGCATGCAACGGCCAACAAACATCACTTGCACTAACAAATGTCTTGTTGTTTATTAAAAGGTCCTTTTTTGCTTTATGTCATATACAGACAGCATAATAAGGCACACATAGCATATGTTATGTCATTGTGTTCATAACTTGCACACTTCAGACGACTATTTTGCTCCTCTACCATTGTGTTAAAGCAGTTGCAATGAATATGTCATCACAGCATACACGTCAACAGAGGGGGTGGGGTTCAGCACACAGCCAAATTACAGGGTCATCTTATGGTCAACTTTGTTGACACCATTTTCACCTGCTTGAAGTAATTGAAAGGTCTGGCTGATACCTGTTTTTGGGGGAGGGACTACCGTTCTTACAACCTGACTAGCAAAACAGAAGGTAATCACAGTCATTTGAAAGGTTAACTCTAGGTACTAATTGCCCGAACAAGTCATTAGTTATGAAACCGTACGTCACACATTCGTTCACTCACATCTATAGTTGAACTGATATCAACACCACATTATCACACACTGCATGTGTTGTGTTGTTGAGTGGCAGACACATTCAGGCGTGCCACAGCTTCTATTAATGTACCACACATATCCTCTACCAAAAACGATTCTTTTTCCAATATGACCACCTTCATGATAACCATTGTGAATTTTCATCTCATGATAGTTATGTACATTATTATAGTGATATGACTACACAACATATGCATTGTATGTACAAAATTAATAATTTTATCCTAACGCATTACTGCAGAAACATAGTATGTTGTATGTTACTGAACTCAAAAGTCCTAAGTACACAGGCATGTACATTGTTATTACAACTATTTATGTTCACTTTCACACACACATTTTCGGTTAAGGAACTGATGCTGTTAGTTAGTCATAAATACTGAACATACAGTAACTCTATGTTCAATATTTACACATGTAAATTAACAACTGATGTTATTGTTATATATAGTTGCCCCTGGAGGACATGTGTCACCTGAGACGGAACAAGTGTCTTCACCTGGGTCATGCAGCTCATCACACCTGGAAGGAGAGTGTATGAGGTGGTGGACATATAATATGTTCACTTCTATATGTTATGTTGTCATGTGCATTATTTGTTTTGCACATGTTCTTTAAATAGGATTACTTAGTGTCAGTGAAAATGAAGTTTTTTAAGACAACATGTATTGTGTTTGTGATGTTAAGTATCATGTAGGAGTTGTGAGTTTTGAGCAACTTTTCATTCATTCTTATTTCATACTGAGTCCAAACATAATTTGTAAGTTAAGGTAGTTTTTAATGTGACGTTATAAAACGTATGGAAACATGTTAGGTGTTAGTTATCACAGAGTATAATTACATAGTAAAACAGCAGAGATTAACATGCCATTTCATTATGTGTACATTTATTTATAGCACATGATGATGATGATGATGATGATGCCACCATAGACACAGAAATGCAATCAAGTGACCATGACGAGGTTCCCATTGAAAGAGTTACACAGGCAAATCGTCCATCAAGTAACACATACGATGCAATAGTAGCTTCTGAAGAAAAAATTGTTGAAGCAGAAAATATTCGCCATTCAGATCTGATGTCAGTGCACGAAAGGATGCTAACACTGCAGGAAGAAACGATATCACAATTGTCACATCTCCATAGAGTCTTCATTGAAGTGCCTAAACAAATGCAAAAAATAAACACGTCATTAGAAGCAATAGTTGTTCAGCTAACTCAAGCTAATCACTTGAGAATGACTACAGCAGCACATCAATTCAGCTTTACAGGGGAGGGGGAGGGGGATGGAGGGAGAAGATGAGAACCTGAGAACCTGAGAAAGGAAAGAACACAGTGCATGGCCATTATCAATATTTGCAGCATACACAAGCAATGATACAATATTAAAAATGTAAAAAATGTAAAACAAAGGAAGATATACGGCATGTTCTAGGAACCTAAATAGTTAACTGATGCATATTGTTAATGAATAAAGATTAGTTAGAAATCACAATAAATTCATAAGAAACATCGTAGATCCCATTCTACATTAAGTCCATTGGGTTGTAGAGTGTTTAAAGCAAAAATCCAATGGGCCTCTCTTTGATATAGGATTTTCTTCCGATCTCCTCCACGTGGAGGTAAGGGGATGTGTTCAATGGCCATACATTTAAAGGATTTAATTGAACCCAATGGACATGTATTGAAGTGTATGGGTACTGGATGTATCATATTGTGGTTGCGGATAAGTCTCAAGTGCTCTAAGATGCGAATCCTGAGCACTCTGCTTGTGAGACCCACATATTGTTTTTTACAACCACATTGTAAAACATACACTACAAAGGATGTTTGACAGGATATAAATGATCTAATTCTGAACTTACGTGATTCATCACAGTTTGAAAAGTGCGTAGTTTTAGTCATATAAGAGCAAATGTTACAATGGCCACATTTGAACGAACCCAGTAATTTGGGAAACAGTGATAGCCTACTATCCATGCAAGCATCAGACCGTAGCATACTAGGTGACAATAAATTGCCTAACGTAGCAGCTTTTCGGAATACTATGTGTGGACCAGTGCATGTCATTTTTTCTAATAATGGGTCCATAGATAGCGTGGCCCAATGTTTCTGAATAATCGCTTTAATAGCAGTTGCTTGCTCACTGAAATTAGTTATGAAATAAGGTGCATCAGAGCTGTTATGGGGCTTGTCTGAGTCAGATCCTTTCAAATTCATACTGATTAGTGAATCTCTTTCTGTGCCCAGAGCTATTTCATAAGCTTTGTCTAGATCTTGTTTAGCGTATCCTCTTGCCAGGAATCTACTCCTCATCTCTCCCGCCCTATGTACAAAGGCACCGAGGGTAGAACAGTTTCGCCGCAAGCGGAGGAACTGGCCCCTCGGAATGCCTCTGACCAAAGGGCGGGAGTGACAGCTGTTCGCATGTAGTAAAGAGTTCCTTGCATTTTCTTTCCTGAAAATGTCAGATTGGATTGTGTTATCAATATCAATGTAAAGATTGAGATCGAGGAATTGAATTTGATGTGTATCAGACTTATGTGTGAATTTTAGATTTAATGAGTTGTCTGTCAAATATAGTAAAAACCCTTTGAGATCTTCCTCTCCACCACTCCAGATCAGAAGCAGATCATCAATATAGCGCTTGTAAAACGCTATATGATGTCTGTAAGGGTTGGAATCTCCAAACACGTGGGACACCTCCCACCAACCCATGAACAGGTTGGCATAGGAGGGGGCAAAGGAAGTCCCCATAGCTGTCCCACGTGTTTGGAGATAAAACTGGCGGTTGAAAAGAAAATAATTGTGAGTGAGTGAAAATCTAATACTGTCTAATAGAAAGCGGTGGGTGCTGGGGAAAGAAGGGAGTGTTCTGTAAGAAAGAATTCCACTGCTGTGAGTCCGTGTTCGTGCTGTATGATGTTATAGAGAGAAGCTACATCTAGTGCAACCCAGATGTAGTGTGGGTGCCATGTAAACGGTGCTAAAAGTGATAAAACATGCTTAGTGTCTAAAATGTGCGAAGGTAAGGTGTGTACAAGTGGTTGTAAAAAATGATCTATATACTGTGAAAGGTGCTCCCCTAAGGACCCAATGCTAGAAATAATTGGTCTCCCGGGTGGTGAGTGAAGTGTTTTGTGAATTTTGGGGAGGTGATGGAAAATAGGAATGATGGGATCTGGAGTGGTGAGGAAGTCTCGCTCTGAAGGGGTGAGAATCTGTAATATCTCACCTTCATCCATGAGTTCAGCAAATTCTTTAAGGAATTGAGGAGTCGGATCCCCGGCAAGGACTGAATACGCTTCACTGTTTCCAAGTTGTCTGGCGGCCTCTGACATGTAGTAGTCTTTATCTAGGACCACTGTAGCGCCTCCTTTATCAGCTTTCCTGATGCAAATAGAATCATTATCAGTAAGGGATCGTATAGCTGTCCTCTGGTCGACTGTAAGGTTATCTCTATTGAATCCCCTTGCATGAGATTTTGTGGGTCCTATTCCCTTGGCAAGAAGTGATAGATCTCTTTCAATCCCTTTCTTAAAAATGTCAATATAATGCCCCTTCATATGGGAGGGGTGAAAAGTGGATTTCTTCTTGAAACCCGAGTTGATGCTCCCCAGAAAGGAATCTGAGTCAACTGCTGAATCATTTTCAGAAAGGAGATCTATCAAATCTTGCTGATGGCAAAGGTCTTGAAAGCCTAGGGCGGTGGAGGAAACAGGGTTAACATCAAATATGGGCAAATTCCTATCTTGAATACCAATCTTGGTGGAAAAGAACCGCTTGAGTGTTAGTTTGCGTGTAAATTTAAAAACATCAACCATGGTAGAGAACAGGTTAAACGGTGTACTCGGTGCGAAAGATAGTCCAAGATGTAAAATGGACAGTTCAGACTGTGTGAGTTGATAATTAGAAATATTTATCACATTACTGTTTTCGATGGTTAAGTCTTTAATCTCTTTGGTGGTTTCCCACTGTACGTTTTTCCTTCTGCCTCGTCGCGTCTTTCCCCGTTTTTGGAGATTTCTGACTGCCCATTCTGCTCGCAATAGTCGTCTCGCTGGATGCGGCATTATCTTCTCCAGATGAAGGGCAGAAATCACTTTCAGAAAAGGAAAAAGAAACTGCATGGGGTGTTAGTTCATTATCTTTAGAACCCTTGAGAATTGATTTATTACCACTTCCGTCTTTGAAGGATTTCTTTGATTTTGTCTTATTTTTATTGTTTCTAGAGGATAATTTCTGCCAGATATAAACTTGGTGTGCGTCATAATCCGCTTTATCCCTCTCAAACTTGGTTTTTTTATTGAGCATAATGGTTTTCTCTTGTCTATTTAGTTTGGTGGCTATCTGAGCATCCAATTCTTTAAAATTCTCCATATGGGAAAAGGATTGAAGTTTCTTTTGTAAATCAGCCACTTGTTCTGATACTAATTTGTTCTCTTGACTTTTAAATTGTATGATCAAATCCATTAATCTAAATGAACAATCTGTTAGTATTTGACACCATTGACGCTCAAAATCACCATTTATAAATCCAAAGGACGGGGTTTTAGTGTGGCGCAGCCCGCGGGGTATGCGCTTGACTCTGGTATAATTTTCCATGGTGGTGATCTCCCACCATAACATTTGGCGTTGCAAAAGGCACTTTTCTAACCTTGTAAAGTACATCTTAAGGTCTGCCGTGTCTTCACATAAAAGTTCATTGCTGTTACTGAAAATGGCCTCTGCTCTGTGAGAGCGATTAGCAATGTTGCAGCAGCTGAATAAAATCTCTGAATCTTGTTCAGTGTCGGTATCCATATTGGTGTAGCCCCTGGGTATAGTGTGTATTTAAGTGTAATGCAAACACTTGTAGATGTATTAATCCCACACTGTGTATACAGTAATAATCAAGGGATAATAGCCCTGCAAAATCCGGTACACATAAAAAGGCTGTAATAGCACTGAGCTGCTGACAGAGTTTGTATTCCAAAAAGAAAAGATGCTGCCCTGCACTTCAGCCTAACAGTAGGCACCAATGGTGTCAAACCGCCATGTCTCTGGATGTGAGGGAGCATATAAAGGACCCTAGGGTGACCGGAGTGTGTGGAGAGGTAAAAAAGAAATAAATCTCTTACCTTTGTTCTCCACTCCGGTCTGGGTCCTGCTCGCGCCTCTCTCCGGTGTCTGCGTGCTGCCTTCAATGGATGCGGATGGTGGATGTGTGGAGAAGGCGCTACTGCGCATGACAGAAGTCTAAACAGGTCCCGGATGGTACAAAAAACTTTATTGGCAACACACTTGGGGGCTACACCACGATCTCCTCCTCTACGCGTTTCACCCTTGGAGATAGGGCTTCGTCTTGGAGTGAGGAGACGTGGTGCTTCCCAGACATTTAAACAAGAAAAAGCCCACGAAAACGGGAAGTGATAATTGTTAACCCCATCATGTACAAAATTATTTTTAAACACAATGCTAATTAAAGGCATGGTGATATCCTGATATAGCCACTATGTAAACATATATATTTGATTTGTGAAGTGCCACAGGCCACTCAAACTGGCTCTGTTGTGCCTAAAGTTGTAGCTAAACGAAAAAGAAAAATCCAAGAGACAACAAGCAGGCCTGTGACTCACTCTCAAAAGGAAAAAAAATAATAAATGTTATAATTAAGTAAATATGTCTTTGGCCTTGTTTTGTTGACTTCAGATTATCTAATGAATATTGTATGTATGCTGAAGACCTGTTGTTTCCAAACATTCAAGTACAGTATGTCCTTGTACACGTGAAGGTTTGGAAATGTTAGCAGTCCTAATGAATGAATACTGTTATTAATATTTATGTATTAATCATCTGTTCAGTAATGGTCCAACATGACCCAGTTGCTATGTTTAGAGAAGCTGCCATTGACTTACCTGCAAAACATTGTATTTGGGTGTGTTTTATAGTTATTTGATATAATCATTGCATGTTAATATTATTCACATGCAATTAAAAACGAACATCTATTTAACTGCTAACATCTTTATTGTCCGTGTACAGCAGGATTAAGTGTAAAATATTACTTACCTTCACCTTGCTTGAACATTCGTAATGTTGTCCTTTCATCATGTATGAATACTGGTTTCAAAAACATATCTGTGAATGTTTAGTAATATATATGTAGTATGTATGGATATATGTACACACACACAGTGTATGTATATATATATATATATATATATATATATATATATATATATATATATATATACATATATATCTATATAGATATATATACATATTATTTTAACTATCTAAACTGGTATAGATGTATTTTATGAAAACATAGACTTCATGCTTCCTTGTGAAAACACAGTATTATAATAATACAGGCCTAATGTTTGTGAAATATACTTACTGTGAGCCTATAACAGTATGGGCCTAAAATAATTATTATTCACATACAGGTATACCCCGCTTTAACATACGCAATGGGACCGGAGCATGTATGTAAAGTGAAAATGTACTTAAAGTGAAGCACTACTTTTTTTCCACTTTACGATGCATGTACTGTACTGCAAGCCTCATATATGTGCATAACTGATGTAAATAAGGCATTTGTAACCAAAATAAATACAGTAGACTTTATTCAAATAAAATGAATGGGAGCAAGCAAATAGGTGAGAGGCGCGCACGCGGGTCAGTACTGTAAAGCAGCTCTCTCCTTCTCGCAGTCTCTCTCTCCTTCTCGCAGTCTCTCTCTCCTTCTCGCAGTCTCTCTCTCCTTCTCGCAGTCTCTCTCTCCTTCTCGCAGTCTCTCTCTCCTTCTCGCAGTCTCTCTCTCTCACTCAGTCAGTCTCTCAGTCAGTCTCTCTCTCTCACTCACTCTCTCTTTCTCACTCAGTCTCTCTCTCTCTCAGTCAGTCTCTCTCTCTCACTCTCTCTCACTCAGTCTCTCTCTCACTCAGTCAGTCTCTCACTCTCACTCACTCAGTCACACACTCAGTCACGTACCCTCACTCACTCAGTCACACACTCTCACTCAGTCACGCACACACACGCACACGCACTCAGTCACACACTGTCACAAACAGTCACTCAGTCACACACTGTCACACACAGTCACTCAGTCACACACTGTCACACACAGTCACTCAGTCACACACTGTCACACACAGTCACTCAGTCACACACAGTCACTCAGTCACACACAGTCACACACAGTCACTCAGTCACACACAGTCACACACAGTCACTCAGTCACACACAGTCACTCAGTCACACACAGTCACTCAGTCACACACAGTCACTCAGACACACACACAGTCACTCAGACACACACACACACACACACACACACACACACGCACGCACGCACGCACGCACGCACGCACACACACACACACACACACACACACACACTGTCACTCAGTCACACACTGTCACTGTCACACACACTGTCACTCACTCAGTCACACACACACACACGCATGCACGCACGCACGCACACACACACACACACACACGCAAAGATTGCAGCAGACGATCTTCACCTCCCCCTCACTGTTGCTCGTAGTTCACATTACATGCAAAGTTTGCAGCAGACAGGAGCGAGCTCTGAGGAGGGAGGAGGAGGGAGGAGGAGGGAGGAGGGGGGAGGAGGGGGGAGGAAGCAGAATCACGGGCTGCAGTAAGTGCGGGCGGAATTGCTGGTTAAGCTGCTGATTTATGAAGCGTGGGTGCCGGAGGAACGGAGACAGATGGGAGGGGGAACAGAGACAGATGGGAGGGGGAACGAAGACAGATCGGAGGGGGAACAGAGACAGATGGGAGGGCAGAGGGAACAGGGAGATCGAGCATGAAGGAGGTTGCAGGAGTGTTGAGGTGCGCACGCCGCCCCCTGGTGTCCGTACTCGCGAAGCACGCGTACGTACACAGGGGGTAAGGTGCAACAAAAAAAAATTTACGTACTAGTGAGTGTACGTAAAGCGAGTGTATGTAAAACGGGGTATGCCTGTAATTCACTCATGTTTATCACCATTTAAATAGGTTTCATACAAGGCCTACTTACTGCCATCAATATGTTCTGTGTAGAACTGGATTACATAGATATCTTATTGGTTGTAATACTACAGCCCTTCTAAACTCAAAAAAGGCCTTGTTTGATGGTAAATCACAATTGCACACAGCTGAATGTAATAGGCCATCAAACATAGTAACCCTGAAATATTTTAACCTTTAAATAAATCTGAACAATATAAAAATCCCTCTTTACATATAAGCCCTTAAATATTGTAATATACACACAAATTTAAAGGTTGGTTTTAGAGACATATACATATGTATATTGTACTATATATGTATATATATCTACATATACACACGTAGTTAAACTCTTTGATGCAGACAGGGAGTTAACCAGACAGAAAGATACACAGTGAAATGTTGCAAAAAAAACCAGACAAAAACATTTGCAGGTGTGTGTGTGTATATCTCATTATATGTCTGTGTAAGCACTATTTTCATAATGCCAACACTGTTTATTTCCTCACCCACATTGTTTTTTAATTAAAATTCTACACTTGTTTTGAGAAAGCAGATAAAAAAACCTTAATGTGCCTTTCACAGTGAAATGGCAATCAGAAACCACAAATGTCTGGCAATTATTTCTACACAATCGAATTGGTGTTTGGAAAAAGGAGTGAAAGATGTAACTTTTATCCTGACCTTGAATTGAAACACACAAAATAGATAACATTGAAATAGTTTCACATTCTGAACAGAGAACATAGAAGTCCACTCACATTATTTCTGAAGCTGCAATGGGTGAGGATTTAATTCTGAACAGACATCCACACAAAGGGTATAAAATTATGATTGTGAAGGCTATCATATCAACTGCGGAAAACAAAGCCAACGTGGGCCAGATCTATGATTTGATTAGAACAAAGTATCCTTATTACCAAGAACCTGGGCGGGCTTGAAATTTTAAATCCTCTGTAAGATTCACTTTATCAACTAATGAATGTTTTGAACGTGTGCAGGATAACCTACATGAAAGGTATGGTTTTTGGCAGATTGCACCGCAATTTAAAATCACCATGGAACACGGCACATATCTTCTGATAAATAGCATATTTATTCCTAATAACAATAGCAATGGATCCGCTACTTCTGTTCCGTGTGAATCGATACCTGCTGCAATATCTTTACGTTCCATTCCTGAAACACACATTCTACAAGAACATAACTACTATGATTTTTTATCAAGCCTTTCTGCTGCAAACGCATTCGAATGGGTACCCGAAGAAATGAACGTACCTCCAGACCAATTGTTTGAAGAAGGCAGTGGCGATTCCTATGAGCGCCTCATGGAGGAGATGTGTGTCATACAGGATTCAGCGGTTGGGTCAACCATGGATGCAAATGCATTGTCTTTCTGGAGCGACCAGTTGCAGGCAGACGAAGTGTTACTTCTACAAGAATGGTAAATATAACAATCGTTATGCGTTGACTCACCGTTAAAAGTTTTTTTTTTTCTAACCACCATTTTTACTTTAAATGCGTGGATACAGCGTAACATTGCAGACTGCATAACATGTAGCGATCACAAACACATTGTTTCCTATTACAATATAGTAGAAACAGAAAGATTAGTACACATTGCTCACGGAATAAATATACCTACTTTCCTATCTCTTAAAACATATAATAGCAACATGTTACCATAACTGTAACACACACCTGTTTGTTTATCATGCAACATCTAAAAAAAAAACGGGTCGGCCACGTATGTCGTGGGACCCTTGTCATGTGCCAAGGCGTCCTTAAAAAGGATTACGGATGTAAGGCCCGCCCCCAACCAGTGTGCATGCGTCAAAGGCTATTGGCTGTGTCGGTTTGTTATAGTTACGGTCACTGCACTGTGTCATGCGCGCGCGTCTGTGTTTGTGGGCGTGCACTGAGCGTTAGGCCAATGTTCATTCTGTGGGAGGACTGTTTGCGTGCACTTCACGCTGCCTTAACATGACGTCAGACATATTGGATTCGATCATTGTGTGATCGGACATTGTTTCAGTCCACACACGTCTGTTTAAAAACATTATAGAAGTACGCATTTAGAACGAATGTATTTTGGCCTTCATTGGATTTAAAATAAATATTATATGGTTCATGGTAGTTACAACATGTATTGAACGCACAACGTACGCATTGTTTAGCGCATGCGCTAACACTTTGTCGACCCAATCGTGAAGTGCGTGCGCACACTAAGATGTGCACGCACATTATTATGTATACAGGCAACGTAAAGTTCATATACATAGTTATGCGTGCTACGAAATGAACAAAAGGATACATAATGATGTATACTTGTAAACTTGTACTTCTAACATATAAGTGACTGACGTGTGTATATACACAATCATATAGAGATGTGTAAAGCGTTGTCACGTATACATATATATTAAGGTGCCATCTTTGACCATCATGTGTTTGCTGTATTTCAGAGATGTCGGGGAAGATTCAATCGGATCAATGTATGATTTCTGAAGAGTCCAATGTTATATGAGATGATTGTGAGGAGGAGCCACCGACTACAATACTACATATGGAACTAATTTTATATTGCTTGCAGCGCTTATTAACAATTAAAAATGTGATACCATTATGCCTATATTGCATAAGCACTTAATTAACATAATGATGTTGCTAAACAGTGCAGTTAGAACATTTATTGAGTGTTCTTTAATTAGTACTAACATTATATGCCATGGTGTGTTTTATATATAATAACCATTCCCACTCTGCAAACACATTTGTGTATTATATTGTGTAATGGAACGTATGACTGTCGAAACTATGTAAAGGACACTTACAACCAACTAGCCATTTCATGTTAAAAATCGCTTGTAACATGGGTATGTTGATAAAATGGTTTGGGACTGTTGCAAATAATGTTATTGGCAAGATGTTGTGGTCACCTACAATGCATGATGTTATGAATATTACGTCAACATCATGTAATCAAGTACGTTTATGTGTATATTTTATGTACCAAACTAACTATAGTTTACTGTGTTTATTAAACGTTCAACACATATATTGTACAGTCAATATGATGATATAAGCTACCATAATAAACCTGCTGTTATCATTTGTCGGTGTTATACATGCATCATACACAAATTGATACAGACACAAACCGTTGTCTTAAAAAGTGTGCCTATGCTAATGTGCACGTGATTGACGTTTATATTTTGAGAATACTTGTTAATTATCATCATGATAATGATGAAGTAACGTCAATGACATTCCAAATATATTAACAACATTGTCATTGTGGGAAATTATTAATGCAAAATTACAGTAACATTTGTGACACAATTGGGTTTTTGTTTACAGTTTGACACTTGTTACATGTAGGTCACATCAACACACATGTGTGACTTATACATACACATGTGACAATGTTTAATTAATGTTGACAAATAATTTATAGCATTAATAATCACCTACATTGCAAAATATAAGATGTACAACGCATTGTTGTGATTACAGGCATTCATGCATGGAGTGTTATGATCAGTCAATTGCATCCGTGATTAATGACCTCCCGTAAGTAAAAAAATATCAACATTTATCCCCTTCTCTCCAACCACCTCTATATTACATTAATGGAATTTATAAGGGAACATACATTAAATGTGATGAAATGGGAGTAATCATTTTATAATACAATGCACATGAAACCTCAATAGTAGCTAAATGCATGTACATGATACAGAAACTACATGTATGTAACATTTATCGTTTACCAATATGTTGGGTTTTTACTTCAATTAATTATACGAATATTGAGGTAGGCACATCTTATGACAGATGTCAGTAAATATACATACCATGATCAGTCATACAGGAGATAAACCTATAATACAATGGAACAATATATAAATTGCAAACATTGACATGCCATCTTCACTACCGTAAGCAACACAGCAAAGTGTGTATTTGGTGTTAAATGTGCAACACCATGTATATTTTATCACATTCAAAATGTAAACCAGCCTGGTGTACACATCATATGGATGTACATGTTACACTGCAACAATAACATTGTATGTGTAAGGAATCCGCTCCTCGGTTTAATGTTTGCCTTACCTTGCAGAATGTGCAGTCCCGGAACACTTCCCCTGATATTTACTGCAGCCTGGATTCACTCACCAAAGCAATACTGCCACACGCCCCTTCTGCCATTGGTCCTCTGACCTTTAAGTACTGCTTTCCCACAATGCTCCCTGCCGAGCATAGTCTTTCCTGGATGTCTCTGTGTTCTGCCATAAGCCTTGTCTTGTCTGTCTCCTTGGTTCCTGAGACCGGCTGCTAGTCTCATGCAGCGGTCAGTTCCTGTTTCCTGTGCGAAGCTGAGTACTCTCCTTGTTACTTCAGCTCCTTGTTTCCTGTGACCGGCTGCTATATTCATGCAGCGGTCTGTTCCTGGTTTCCTGCACTGAAGCAGAGGTTTCCCTGTGTATCTTCAGCTTCCTGGTTCCTGGGGCCTACTCTTTCCCTAATCTAGAGAGGCCGTGTCCTGGTTCCTGCGCTGAAACGGAGGATTCCCCAGCCCGCTCAGGACTCTTGCGCTGAAGCACTGGTTTACCAGTGCAGCTAGGCGGTGTGCTACTCTGCTCTGTCTACCACCTCCTGAGACCAGTACCATGGGCCATGGTCGCCGCACGCGCAGAGGCCACTCCCGCGCTCCTAAGCTGAAGAGGGGCTCTCCTGACTACCTGTTGCCGAACTCCTGCTTGAACAACGTTTACCCTGATGTCTCCAGTCCTGACCCTGGCGTGTCCACCGACGATGCTGTCTTCTCCTATCCTGATCCTGCTACGTACGACTACGAACTGCTCAATCCGGATCAGCCTGCGCGGTCTAAGGTCGGTGCTTTTACAACCCCACCTCAGCCACGCGGTCCGACCCAGGTTTGTGGCGAGCACAGTTGTGACAGTATGTAACCATACTGCAAGAATGAATGACTATGGCCATACTATGTGTATTGTGTTTGCATAAGGAACATCACAATGCTAAAATATTACTGATTTGTTACACCAGTTGTATTCACATACACACAACTAATTTACAATGGAAGAGGGATTATATAACCTGTGCAACAATAACATACCGGTGCCACATCCCTTTGTGCACACAGCAGAGAAAAGAAAGGTGTGCAACCCATATTCATCTGTGTCCTAACAGAAGGTTATATAAAATAAAATTATTGTTAATATATTATAATTAATATATAAAAGTAGTACTAGGAACATATATGTTTGTACTTACAAGAAAAAAATGAATGTATGAGATTCTGGCGTGTCTGGCCACCACTGTCTGTTTGTTCATTTTCATCAGCGAAATGGGTGGGATGCTCCTCTACCAAAGGCTCAGCTATGTCTGATTGTACATTGTGTCTGAGTGCCACATTGTGCAAAATGCAACAGGCAAGGATAATATCTGACACTTTTTGTGGCTTGTATTGAAGAGCCCCACCAGTTCTGTCCAGACACCTAAATCTGGTCTTGAGTAGGCCAAATGTCCTCTCTATAACAGATCTTGTAGATATATGGGCTGCATTGTACCTCTCCTCTGCTTCAGTTTGAGGGTTTAGCACCAGAGTCAAGAGCCACGGCCTAATTCCGTATCCTGAGTTACCTATAATCAATGGAGCACACATAAGCTTACATTAGTTATAAGATTCTACAATGAAAACATTCCTAAACAAATATGTGTTTTGTGTTACAACATCCAAATATGTACTCACCCAGCAGCCAACCATGTTCAAAATGTCCCTCTTCGAAAGCATGGAAGACTGAAGAGTTCCTCAGGATAGAGGAATCGTGACTGGAACCAGGGAATTTGGGTACAACATGCATTATCCTCATCGTGGCATCACATACCACCTGTACATTCAGTGAATGGTAGTGCTTACGATTGCGGTAAACATGCTCACTCTGACTAGGTGCAATTAAAGCAACATGTGTGCAATTGATTGCACCCAGCACACATGGTATCCCTGCTATGTTATAAAAGCCATTCCTGACTTCCAGCCACTCTGTCGCCTCTGTAGGAAAATGAATATAATTCCTAGCGCGTCTATTGAGTGCATAGAGAAACTGGGTAAAGGCCCGCGAGAATGTAGATTGCGAGACCCCGCTCACTATGCCCACTGTTGTTTGGAATTACGCGGAAGCAAGATAATGTAATGAGCACAGCATTTTAACAAGCCCAGGGACTGCACGACCTCTGGCTGTCAAAAAATCTAAATCTCCCCTTATCTCTTCATAAAGAGATAAGATTACTGCTGAACTCAAACGATAGCGACTTACTATCTCCTCCTCACTCATCCCATCTAACAGGGTTCTCTCCCTGTACACACGCGGACGAGGTACAACTTGTCTCCTCTGTCTTCTCCTCTGATCTCCTGTCCCTCTACCTCTCCCTCGGCCTGTCCCTCTCCCTGTCCCTGTCGTATCCGCATGCCTGTCCCTGTCACTGTCCCTGGCTCTGTCCCTCCCTTGCCCTATGTCATTCTCTTGATCAGCAAGCCACTCATGCAAAAGAATGTTCAGATGTCTCCTAAACAATCGCAACATTTTGAAATTAGTAGCTGTGAATGAGCAGGTAATGGGTGTCCTTTAAATAGGTATGTGATGATGTCAGGTGACATAGTAAAATGCAAGGGTTTACATTAACATATTAAAGTACTTGGCTCCCAAGCTGTCTCCATTTGATCTAAGAAGTATTTGTTTTGTGTATTCAGCAGGCAATCATGATATTTGACAATGATGTAACGTGAAGCTTTGTACAAACATTGTTTGAAAAATATTAGTGTAATGTGCAATGCATGTAACACTTCTGAACGCAACAGTCAGTCATGTAATTAGACAAAAAGCCTGAGATTGACGTGGAAAAAGTTTGCTGTAACATGTGTAATTGGCCATGTTATTGTCACATGTTCACAACAATGAATTCTCGTGTGCATATGCATACATTTATGTAATGAGGATAGTTGCTATAGAATCAGTTTGAAAGGTGTCACAATGATTAAGTACTGTATATGTGTGTACAAGTTAGGTTGAAGTGCTTGTAATGCAACGGTTACAATGTGAACATGCAATGTGATTGACTGTCCAATAAGTGACGTCATGAAAAAAGGGAGGACCCAAAGTAGATGTAAACATGAGAAGAAAGATGTACATGAACGTTTAAAGATGCGTTACACATTACAAGCATTGTGTAATGTAAAGCAACATGAATATACGGTGGATGTGTTAGATGTGTGACATGTGTAACATCATATAAAGAATTGTCGCTCAGTTCAGCAAAATGTGTGATATGATGTGAGGTTCTCCTTTAAGAGTTGAGTATAGGATTTTCCCTTGACACATCATCACATGATGAGTAATGTGACACGCAAATGATGAAAACATATAAAAGTACAATGTAAATCAAATAATACACGTCAGGTGTGACACAATGCAGTGAATGCCCCCCACACTGTAATGCTAATCACATTTGTATTGTGAGCAATGGAACGTAAACAGTACTATAATGTTATACGTCCCGCTCCATTGACTCCATTGATGTACAGATGATTTTTTTTTTCTAAGTTCCGGCAGCCTTAGCGATTGTTCTCCCCTCCAACTTGCCAACTTTAGTTGGCGGGAGAAATTGGCCATAAAGTCTCAATTTCTTAGTGCCGATCAGCCCCGATAAGCTGATTTTGCTACTTGAATCCAGCCGAATTAAAAAGTGGCGATAAGTGCCGAAAACAGGCTTATCGGCAGCAGACTGGCCATA
Organism: Ascaphus truei; assembly: GCF_040206685.1. Lineage (NCBI taxonomy): Eukaryota > Metazoa > Chordata > Amphibia > Anura > Ascaphidae > Ascaphus > Ascaphus truei. The sequence continues at coordinate 220,823,281 of NC_134484.1, forward strand.
ACAAAATTATCGGCTACGAAACCTGCCGAAATCAAGCACATATCGGCGCTTACTGAATCTCAAACCCAATTTTGGCTATAAAATGGCGAATAAAACCCTTATCAACGCTTACTGCACAGAGCCCATAGTTGCCATCTCTGTGTTTTAGAAATCATCTATTTACTATACGGCATTCAATTATACAGTGCAGTATATTCTCAACTGCATTACAGAGTAGATCACAAAAGGATCAAAAAAGGCTCCCTCATATGTTGAGCACTCAATGTTGGGGTACAGTAGTAAGACTCACAGTGGTCTATCGGTGTAAATACCATTGATAGGACAAAATATGGCCCATCTTGACCGGAATAGCTCAGAAAAAATAATAACATTTTATTCAAGTAATTTCAATTAGTAAGGTTAAAAACACATATAAAACAATCAAACATTAAAAAAAAAACCATTAGGAATTGGTAAGGTGAGCAATCAATCAAACGGTTGGTATCAATATAATATACAAATTTAGTTGCTCTCCACAGACGTCTTATTGCGGAATATAATTATTCCTGGACAAGCAGATATGTATTCCTTCAAACCTATATAGTGAAAAATTCACGATGTATATAGTTATAGGTAAGGTGGTATCAGAGGTGCAATATATACACCTTTGTTATCAGGCGTATGCACTGGCTCAGGAATTGTATGCGAACTGTTACACAATCTAGGATGCAGTGCAGCGGGTGCAAGGGGCTCCGCTCCAAAGGGAGAATACAGTGGTATATACTCTTATCACTAATATAGTACTTATGCTTCCCCAGGAAAGCAGGACGCCCCCACCGCGGGTAAAATATGGCTTAGTATCGCATCCAAAACACCATGTGTATCAGGTGTATGTACCGGTTCAGGTGTATAGCATAAAGCACAATGTGTATCAGGTGTACACTGGCGACACACTTTATTCGAACTCGGCTAGTCCCACGAATTCGGGTATACCCGGGTGTATTGAGGTTTGTGACTGTTTTCTGCCCGAGTGCATTGAGGTATTTTCCAGGCAGGGACTGAAGCATTTTATTCCCGCTGGCTGCAATACTGCACAGTATATATATATATACTGCATTACAATTCATGAATTTATGCCATCTGGTAGACACGCGAAGCATTGCAGCCTATTAAATCCTAATCATTATCATTTAACAGATCAGCCGCCCATCTGCCAGGCATGAACCCAGGCTGGGAAGGCAAACGTAACGGGGCTTGTCAGAGGTGAGGAGCGGCGCATTCCAGGTATCTGCCAGGTACATACTGGGTATTTGCGCGAATAAAGTGTGTCGGTGCAGTATGCACTGGCTCAGGAATGGTATGGGGACTGCCACACAGTCTCTGATATAATATAGCGGGTGCAAGGGGCTCCGCTCCAAAGGGAGGAAAAATTATAGTAGTATATACTCTTGTAACCAGTGTACAGTAGCGACATTGTTTATTGAAGCAAAAGCCGCCGGCTCCATGCGGCTGGGAAGCAGGTAGCCGCGGCGCGTGGCGGCGCACTGTGACGTCACAGTAACATGCGCGCCCGGCTTCCCCATCTTCCCCGGCTTCCACAGGCTTCCCCGACACCCCTGGAGATCAAATGAAGGTAAGCGGGGGTGCGGGGAAGCAGAGGGGCAGAGCAGGAGCCGGGTACGGGGTCGGGAAGGGAGGTAAATTGCGCGCGAAGTAGAGGGGGGGTGCGTGGGGGAAACGCGGCGGCGCGCGGTTGTTACTGGCGGCAGCTGGGGTAGATCTCGGCGTGCCGTCGTGATTTAGTGCAATAAACAATGTCGGTGCTGTAGTAGTAAGTAGTAAGCATCCAAATCACAATGTATCCTGTCTGAATACAAGCCTGTCTCCAAACGCTGCTGTCTCAAAACGCAGACGCTGCCACTTCAGATGACATCGCGTGGTGATGTCATAGGTGACGTCATCTGAAGTGGCAGCGTCTGCGTTTTGAGACAGCAGCGTTTGGAGACAGGCTTGTATTCAGACAGGATACATTGTGATTTGGATGCAATAATAAGTCATTTTTGCCCGCGGTGGGGGCGTCCTGCTTACTACTTACTACTACACTGGTTACAAGAGTATATACTACTATAATTTTTCCTCCCTTTGGAGCGGAGCCCCTTGCACCCGCTGCGCTGCATCCTAGATTGTGTGACAGTTCGCATACCATTCCTGAGCCAGTGCACAGGTGCGCCTGATAGCAGTGCGCCTGATAACAAAGGTGTATATATTGCACCTCTGATACCACCTTACCTATAACTATATACATCGTGAATTTTTCACTATATAGGTTTGAAGGGATACTTACCTGCTTGTCCAGGAATAATTATATTCCGCAAAAAAATGTCTGTGGAGAGCAGCTAAATTTGTATATTATATTGATACCAACCGTTTGATTGATTGCTCACCTTACCACTTCCTAATGGTTTTTTTTTAATGTTTGAATGTTTTATATGTGTTTTTAACCATACTAATTGAAATTACTTGAATAAAATGTTATTATTTTTTCTGAGCTATTCCGGTCAAGATGGGCCATATTTTGTCCTATCAATGGTATTTACACCGATAGACCACTGTGAGTCTTACTACTGTACCCCAACATTGAGTGCTCGACATATGAGGGAGCCTTTTTTGATCCTTTTGGGATCTACTCTATAATACAATTGATTTTCCCTTAGAGCACCTGTTGCACAATATACATACTGTACGTATACATACATGGATGAGCGGTTTATTTGCCCTTTATAAATATTCTCAACTGCAACAATATTATAAGGTCTAAGAGCGTACATGAGTAAACCTCCAGTTGAACTGGAAAATACTATTATACCCCCCTTCACATTTTAAATATCAACAACATTACACAAAGTATTGTGTGCTCTTTTTAAAAACTATACCCATTAAAATATTTTTTTTTTAAATTTTATTATCATCTTTACAATTTGTGAGTAGGTGTGCACCACTTCTAGGGACCTCTGTATCTCTTGTACTACAGACCGCCCATTATCTTAACTCTGCAAAGAGAATGGATAACTCTCATTTTTGCATCTATGTGAATGCAAAATGATTCTGGGTAAGATTAGAATTGCTTTGTGTGAGATTAGAAAAAATGCATGAAACAGGGACACTGGCAAGAAACACGTGAGACTCATACTGTACAAGATGCAAGACACTTCCTGTATAATGTACATCTAAATGTTATGGTGATTGCATGATATGCTGCGCTTCATCAATGTTGGGGTGCACTGGCATTGCAAAAGGAGAGATCACATTTACATTATTTATTTATTAAAATAGTGGAATTAATATTTGACAATTTCCATTTTGAAGTGATCTATAGTGTGCTCTTTAAAATGTACCTAATGTACATTAAAACGGCCTGAACAGAATTTAAAAATAAAATGACTTGTCTGATTGCTGTGATGGTTTTCTTTAATAAACTGAGGTTTACTTTTTGGGAAGAAAATGATGAAAAAGTGGTCTGCTTGCTGCAGCAAATGGCCACCTATTTCTTCTTGGAGACTGCTTTGAATCACATAACACATTTTGTAGTAATATGTGTAGCACAGTAGCCTGAAGGGAATAGTCTAGTGACTACAGTATATTTTTGTTTTAGTTAATGGAAAATGTTTCCAACTTTCTAAGTAAAAAAAAACATTCATGTTTAAAAAATAAAATAAAAAAAATAGCAGCAAGGAATATACAGGTCCTGTCCTTTTTCATCATATCTCAGAAAAAAATAAACATACCATATTAAATAATAAACACACAGATACCCAGTAAGCTCATATAAACCCTAAAAATTACCACAAAATATATATATGTACAGCTGCAGCGGCCGTTATTTTAAAACTTCACCCAGTGTACCGGTCGGAATACCCCTGTCATGGCACGTGATTTTTTCCAACCATACCGCCATTGACTTGGGTTTCTATCAGGTGCAGAAAATTGCATTTTAGCGTAGTCTGCAATACAGTCTAGAAACTCAAGTGAGCAATCGTGAGTTATTGTCTTAAAAATATAAAAGCAATTCAACCTATACACTACAGCCGTATATACAGTTCTGCAAGTCTGTGTGTGTTTGTGTACAGTAATTGTAACTTGAAGATTTATATTTGAAGCAGAGATTAATGTTACGAGTTGATACTGTACAGGCTGAGGCTGCTTATCCATACACAGATTAAAAATATGACACATACTGTATACAGGATAATAAAGGGAAAATAAGTATTACAAAAATACAACGTTGCATCTTCTTCCGAATGTAAAATATTATCCCGCTCATGCGTGTACAGTATGTCTAATTGGAACCTTGCTGAAACGCTTATGCGTGTCATCACATTTCTATATGTATTATTTATTAATCAATACTTTTACTAGGCTTGCTCAACTTTTCATACTCATTTTATTTAAAGTGCATGCATGTATGTCCCATTGGAACCTTGTTGAAACGCATATGCGTGTCATCACATTTAGGCGCATGCGTGTATGTCTCATTGGAATCTTGTTGAAATGCATATGCGTGTCATCACATTTAGACGCATGTGTGTATTTACATGTTAAAAAAAGGCAAAGCAATTCATCTGTGATAAGCCCTTCTTGGAGAATCTCCCATATATTCAAAGTGAATTTCAAGTTTAAAAAAAAAAAAACCGAGACATCCCTTTCTGAAGGACTGATTTAAATAAACCATCATCTGAATCATGTTTTTGATAAATTAACAATTTTTGCCATTCTTACAATCACTTCCTTTGTAATTGTACTTTAATGTATACTACACTATACAGTAAATTACTGTAATTTTTCTTTGGGGGTGGGGTGTTTCAATGATTCTCGTGAATTTAAAGAAGACTTTTTTTCTTTTATCTGGATAATCATGGAAGAATGAAAAATACAAATAATCATGAATAATACACATTTACAATCTTTATCTTCTTCGTAATGGCTGCATTGCATTCTGTAGTTCTTAGTTCTTTTGTCATTAAGAGAGGGGGGTTGTGTAAATGAAAGACTGTTACAATATACACACAGTACAAAACTTTTACACATGCCCCCCACCCCCCTTCCTTTTTTAGTGCAGCAGCTCTGAAAAGAAAAGAAAAATGAGTGCAGTAAAGTGCATTTAAGGAATTGCGTATATAACTATATTGGACTATTCAGAAACTACTGTCAAACTATATACTGTACAATATAACTGTATAACTACAGTATACTGTACAGTATATACTGTATCTCTATACTACATTACAACTACTGTATAACTATAACATGTTGAAACAATTGAAAACATTATATATATAATTATTTTTGGAGTAAAAACATTTACTACTGTAGGTTAGACACATCCTCTACAGGATTTAATACTGTACAGTAGAAAGTGGAGAGTAAGGGCTGACATAAGAGGGTTAAAATGGTTATTTTGAGTACCTACCTGTATCATACTTGCTGCACCTCTACTTATAGTACTTTACTACCTTCCCATTGCCTGCCCATTACGCTGTAAAAGAATGGGCAACACGGTCACAATATGATCTATATATTTATTAGATCTCTCTACGATGAGTATGTTCTTCCAAAAACTCAGTATGCCTTTGGCCAATTCATCCTTTTTTGACGGTTTCAGCACTTTTCTGATATGATCATGCCATACCAATTCGATGGCTGATGCCATACCAATTCGATGGGATTCAAATCTGGCGATCTAGAATTGGAGGGGAGAAAGAAGGTGAATTAGTTAAAGAGATATAAACAATGTAAAACAATGAGAAACCATTACCGTACTTACTCTGGTGGTGTCTTAACCCAGTTGATATAGCTGACAAGAATATGTGCAGAATGATGCAGTATGTTTCAGGTCATTGTCCTGGAAGAAACGGCGACCAGTTGGGAATTCACGTGTAATGTTATTTGACAATCTCGGGCACTTTTTGCTCTTGGAAAAATACATTATTCATGATTCCTATAACAAGAAAAGTGCTCCAAATACTGCACACTTGTACAGTACAGTGCATAAGGCAACAGCATGTGACTTTGTGCATTATTTTACCGTCAAAGATGATGATGCATGGTCCCTAGACAAAAATACATATAAAACTAGAGGGAAACATTCCTTCTGAAAACGTATAAATACCAAGTAGACAGGTCTCGACACCCACCACCACCCTCCCCTCTTAGACTCTACTCTTCCTTCTTTCTTTATCTCTTCTCTAGCTCTACCTATCTCATAGGTACATAAGCACGACTCACAAGATTTGTTAACAAAACTGTTATAGTACACGTTCTGCACTAGAAATGCTATATCTGATATTATGTTAAAAATCCACAAATGCTACGTTGAACATCTACCTTGTGATGCAAATTTCAATGTTTAAAAAGATGTTACTGTATTGTGAAAACAATAAAAAAAGATTGAAACAAAAAAAAGATGATGATGCATCCTGGTCCACGTCTAGAGATAGCACCCCACACATGCAGCTTCACTGGGTGCTGGGGACACGGCTTCAGAGATATGCGTCCTTTTTTCTGGAATGCAAAAGTGGCAAATCTCTTAAGCGATACAGTTGACTCGTCAGAAAAGCTGACATCCTGAAAAGTCTTGCCACGTTCGATCCATGCCCATGCCTGGTCCACTCTTTTGATCTTGTTGGCTTCCCTTATCATAGCATACGCTCTGTAATGACAAGGAATAATTTTAGAGGTACTGAACAGTTAAACCACACTTTTACCTACTGTACTGTCCAGTACTAACCTTACACGTCCATATTTCCATCCCAATGTGCATCTCATCTGCCTGATGCTGGTCTCAGATGTGGTTATATTGGGAATTTTCTCAAGAGCGTTCTTGACCCTTGTGACACACCTCTCATCATTCTCTTCACTTATTTGGTCAACCAGAAGCGTTGTCGCCCTACAATGTAAAGGAAAACACAACAATTTGTTACAGTAGGCCACAACATTTCTCTAAAATAAACTATTTATTAAACTGCTATTATTATAATTCCCTGTACTGTATTCTTTGTGAAGCGCTGAGTACACTTTTAGCGTTATATAAATATAACATTATAATTTTAAAAATTCAAAAAGGGACACAGTGTATAAAAGGTGTGTGTGTCATATACAGTGTGTATATATATCTATAAATAAATATATATATATAAATATATATGTATACCTGTATATAATAATATAATAATGTCTTGTATGCATGTTTTTCATATTTGATAATCCTTGCTTCTGCCATGCCAACCATGACAAAACGAAAGGCAGTAGCTGTTTCTAAGCCACAGCCTGTCACGGGAGACTCCTGTGGCGGGTAGGATCTCGGTGGCCGGAACAGCACGAGCGTAGTAGGGGTCACAAGCAGGGGTCCGAGGCAGGCGGCAGGTAGCGAAGTCAGGTAACAAGCAGGGGTCCGAGGCAGGTGGCAGGTAGCGAAGTCAGGTAACAAGCAGAGGTCGGCAACGAGGAGACTGGAACAGGACAGGCGGGGCGGGACAGGGACTGAGAACAGGGAGCAGGGACTGAGACCGGGGAGCAGGAACAGACAGGGACAAGCCAGATTACTAGCAAGGACCTTTACTGTGAACAGACTATAATAAAGGTACAGGTACATAAACAGATCAGGATCAAAGACAGGCATGTGCATGGGAGTCTGACTTGAAGCAAAGGCAAAACCAACAGACAGGAAGCAAGCTATAAGGACAGAGACAGGAGCAACAAGAAGACAGACAGACAGAGGAACCCAGAGCCAACAGAAGGCAGCAGCACACCCAGTGGACAAGGAAGCTATGGCAAGGCAGGAGGTCTAGGCGATCCTGACACAGCCAAAGCGAAAAGCAAAGGAGAATAAAGAAAACGTTCCGAAGACACCAAAGGCTAAGAACCCTGGGCCTTATCATGTCAAGAAGAAATTCGCTGGCGTGCACACAAAGCAAAACATTTGACAGCCACCCATCCACAACGCTGCTCTCCTGGGAACCCACAGTTCACCTGTTCCAGCACCCATCCACGACGCTGCTCTCCTGAGAACACCCAGGTCACCTGCTCCTTCACCCATCCATGACGCTGCTCTCATGGGAACTCCCAGGTCACCTGCTCCTGCACCCATCCACGACGCTGCTCTCCTGGGAACCCCCAGGTCACCTGCTCCTGCACCCATCCACGATGCTGCTCTCCTGCGAATCCCCAGGTCACCTGCTCCTGCACCCATCCATGATGCTGCTCTCCTGGGAACCCCCAGGTCACCTGCTCCTGCACCCATCCATGATGCTGCTCTCCTGGGAACCCCCAGGTCACCTGCGCTGCACCCATCCACGCAGATGTCAAAAGCCCTCCTCACACAAGATCCAGCTCGTTCACCCATATTTTGAATGGTTTATGTTGTGTCGAAATCCCTGACAACTCTACGGTGCAATAGATTGATCTTCTTCTGGAGACAATGTTGAATATGGATAGGCGTATGGAGAAGATGGAGAGGAACATCATGGGGATCTATTCTTTGCTTGGAGTCCCTGCTGTACCTGAATGTCTGATGCAGGAGCAGAATTTGGCCCCCACGCTCACCCCTCCATCTGCAGAATACGTGTACCTGTAGGCCCTTGAAGAGTATGAGATGACAACCCTGATAAGGCCACGACAAGAGATAACCCTGATAAGGCCACAACAAGAGATGACAACTCCGATAAGGCCACATTAGGAGGAAAGCATCCTCCCAAACACCTACCCTCACCCGCTGCCAGAAACACACCCACTCCCAGATGCACACCCGCTCCCATTGTAACGCTGACAGACATCATCTTGAGCGACCTGTCCCTGCAAGTCTGGGAGAAATACAAGATCGGAAGTGGTGGTGTAGCCCAGAAATATGCCCTGTCAATCTTTAAACACCATGTCAGTTTTGAGATGTACAGCGGGTGAACCCACAACGTAAATTATGAAGGGAATAAAATAAAGAATGCTCCGCTGGAAAATGTAAGGAAAACCTTTTTGGAGGCAGTGCAGCGTTCTTTTTTTGTTAACGATCATGTTATGAGAACCGTGAGAGACACCATCAATGGTCTTTTGAGGCATCTAAGGGCTCGTCTCTGGAAGGCCAGTCCATTTGGGAATGACTTTGCTGTTTGATTGCACTGTGCTGTAGTTCAAAAGTTATAGAAAAATGTTTTTATTCAAAAAAAAAGTTGATTGTTTTAAATTGTTTCATTGTTTCATGTTTTTAAGCTTGGTATACATGTATAATCATATATTTCTATTTCTGTTTTGCATGTGCATGTCTGGAGGTGGGCAAAGATAAAGTGCAGGGAATCCCCCCTTCTCCCACAATACTGGCATGTAAGACACTGTGCTTCAATATATTGATATACGCAATGCCTTACAGTAAATGCCCTTTAATGCAATATGTTTTTATTTTCTTTCCAGAGCTGGCTGCTGCACTAAAAAAGGAAGGGGGTGGGGGGCACGTGTTAAAGTTTTGTACTGTGCGTATATTGTTGCAGTCTTTAACTTACACAAACCCCCCCTCTTTCAATGACAAAAGACAAAAGAACTAAGAACTACAGAATGCAATGCAGCCATTCCGAAGAAGATAAAGATTGTAAATTAGTATTATTCATGATTATTTGTATTTTTCATTCTTCCATTATTATCCAGATAAAATAAAAATATTTCTTCTTTAAATTCACGAGAATCATTGAAACACCCCCAACCCCAAAGAAAACACGGTTCACATTATGGTTTCTTTAAATCAGTCCTTCAAAAAGGGATGTCTCGTTTTTTTACCTTTTTTTAACTTTAAATTCCAATGAGACATACACACATGCGCATAAATGTGATGACACGCATATTCGTTTCAAAAAGGTTCCAATGAGACATGTACGCATGCGCCTAAATGTGATGACACACATGCGTTCCAACAAGGTTCCAATGAAACATGCACGCATGCGCATTAAATAAAAACAGTATGAAAACAAGAGAAAGTCTAGCAAAAGTTAAAAGTATCGAATAATACATATAGAATAAAAGATATACATTTTTTATTTTTGGGGTTACTTAAAAGAGTTAATTAAACAGGCAAGTGTATTGTAATTAAACTGCAAAATGCAACGTCAAACAGTAGTGATGATTACAGTACAATGTAAAAAAGTATTGAATATGAAAACAGCAGCATACTATTTAAGGTTTTCTATAAATCTCTTTAAAACCAGAGACAGAACATGAAACACAGACAGAGCTCAGTGCACATCCAATGAAACCTATTGTAAGCCCTTGAGCCACTTCACGGCAGACCACATCTCAAGGGTACCTAACACTAAAATAAATTCTTAATAACCTGTGCATTACCAGGAAGAATGATTTATAATAAATCTGTCAAAATTAGTTGCATAGTTCTAAATCTGATTGAAGCTCTTATGAACCTGTACATTACCAGGAAAAGCACTCTGTATTAGATTTGTCACAATCAAACTGCAAGCAAGCAAGTTCCCCTGAGAGTGGGAGATGCAATGGAGTGAGCTTTTAACCATTTAAAAGTGGGTGGGGGTGAGCTTCAAACTGGGTAGGAGGAGCCACCGTCCAATCAGCTTAGACCAGCTGAACAAGAATTGTAAAACATACAGGACACCTACAAGCTCATATTGAACCCCCAAAATAACCACAATATACATATAAGCATATACTGTAAGTGTCACAGAGGAGTGCTACTGAGCATGGCAATATATATTTAAAACCAGAGACAGAACATGAAACACAGACAGAGCTCAGTGCACATCCAATGAAACCTATACACGGTACAGTGCCTAAATATATATGTATAGATATCATTTGAATAAAATGGTCTTTTTAGTTTAACTCTTTGGCCAAAGTTTTGTAAGCCCTTGAGCCACTTCACGGCAAACCACATCTCAAGGGTACCTAACACTAATATAAAATCTTAATAACCTGTGCATTAACCAAAATATATATATATATATTGGCAATATATATTTAAAACCAGAGTCAGTTGTGGTTATTTTGGGGGTTCAATATGAGCTTTTAGGTATCCTGTATGTTTTACAATTCTTGTTCTTTGCCTGTGCAGGTCAGTGTCTGTGCAGGTCAGTGCCTGTGCCTGTGCCTGTGCAGGTCAGTGTCTGTTCAGGTCAGTGTCTGTGCCTGTGCAGGTCGGTGCCTGTGCCTGTGCAGGTCAGTGTCTGTGCCTGTGCAGGTCAATGTCTGTGCCTGTTCAGGTCAGTGCCTGTGCCTGTGCAGGTCAGTGCCTGTGCAGGTCAGTGTCTGTTCCTGTGCAGGTCAGTGTCTGTGCCTGTGCAGGTCAGTGTCTGTGCAGGTCAGTGTCGGTGCCTGTGCAGGTCAGTGTCAGTGTCAGTGTATGTGTCTGTGCAGGTCAGTGTCTGTGCAGGTCAGTGTCTGTGCCTGTGCAGGTCAGTGTCTGTGCCTGTGCAGGTCAATGTCAATTGGGTGGGGAGGGGGGTGATATGATGATGATCTGTGGGAGGGGGGGTGAGAAGATATGATGAGGATAATGATGAGGGGTGCTGGGGGAAATATGATGATGATGACGACGACGACGACGACGACGACGACGACGATGATGATTTTACCCGTGCGGCCCAAATCAGTTTTCTTTTGAGCAGTTCGGCCCTTCTCACTTTACAAGTTGTGCAGGCCTGCTGTAACTTCTTCAAGGTCAATTCACAATGGACCACTGTGGCAGACATGGTTTTTATCTGTTTTTTTTAAACACCTGCTAGTCAACACAGTAGCGCAAATACTACACACATTACTATTCATTACAATTCATGAATTTCTGTCACCTGGAGGATACGTGAAGAAATGCACCCAATTAAATCCGAAACCATTAAATTAAACACACCAGCCGCGGATCAGCCGGGTGGCGTGAATGCGGCATGTACACGGGAATGCAAATGTAATACTGCATGGAGTACAGAAGAGCCAACGACAACGGCTTTGTGATCTTTTACAAATATGGCTGATAGAGCTGTAGTGTTAGGACCTGCGATATTATGGTCATGCCTTGAAGTAGCTCAAAGGCTTATAATGCTTTGGCCAGATGGTTAAACTAAATAACCCTTTTTTCAAGAGATATATATAGGTACTTCACTGTGTATTTTTGTCATATTGGTAGTAGCTCTAGGCTCCCTTTGTGTTTTGTTTTTTAGTCATATTAAATAATAAACAGATCAGATTGCAATTTTAAGATAAAACATGATAAGTAATCATATTTTAAAATGTAATATCTAATGCTATTTGTCGTTTAATTCTCTTAATTGTTTAATTTACAATTTTATACATGCAGACAGAAACATGCATGCAGTGTTCACTAAATGCCATGCTGCTCTAGAACATGGCATGCTGTTTTGATTTTAAATAGCTGGGAAATTCTGTATGCATATAAGCAGAGAAGCACAGTATAGGTTTTTACTTGACATGATTGTATAACGTGATAATTGAATGTTTATGTAAGTATAGGGCGGCCTATAGTGTCCAGTATTGGATCTTTAGGAGATGATGTATCCCGGTACGTACATAATTTTTTACAACCGTTGGTTCACGGGCTACCGTCTTACAGTACATCCGTGACACTACAGATCTGCTCCTGGCAATGGAGGAGGTTGTGTGGGATACAAACTACCGTTGGATCACCATGGACGTCACGTACCTGTACACTATTATTGCACATGATCACGGTCTTCTAGCCACTCAACACTTTTTGCATTTATCCACACTTTCGGTTGCACAGAGCACTTTTATTCAAGATAGTATTTTATTTTTACTCACTTATAATTAGTTTTTATTTGACACACAGTTTTTTCTTCAAAAGAAAGGCACGGCAATGGGGGCTTCCTTTGCCCCTTCTTATGCCAACTTATTCATGGGCTTTTGGGAGTCTTTTCACATTTTCAGTTGCACTAATCTTCACCGTCAACACATCGTCTTTTACAGACGCTATATTGAAGATTTGATTTTTATTTGGGATGGGGATTCAGATTCACTCAACACTTTTTTTTAAACACTTAACACTAACGAAGTTAATTTAAAATTCACTATGGAAACACATACTCATCATATCAATTTCTTGGACGTGACGTTCCATGTTGACCTAAACAATGTTATACAGACCAATCTCTTGAAGAAACCCAATTGAAGAAACTCCTTTCTCCACGCCAGGAGCAGTCATCCTAGGTCCCTTATACGCGGGATCCCTAAGGGGCAATTTCTTCGATATAGGAGATTATGTTCAGATGAGACACTATTTGTCAAACACTCCAGGGACCTTAGCTTAAGGTTCGAGAAGAGGGGATATGACAAGAAAGATGTAGATATAGCCTTTCAACAAGCTAGTGTCCTAGATAGAAAAACATTGATTAAATATAAATACACAAAGAAACGTGAGTTTGTCAGTCCTTTATTCATTACACAATTCAATGGTCAGGCGAACCGAATCAAATCAATTGTCCATAAACATTGGAATACGTAAAACTAGATTCGGACCTTGATATGGTCACTAAAGAAGGCCCTAAGTTAGTTTTTAAAAAGAACATTGGCCTCTTCGCTATCCCCCAGCCTTTTTTTCCTCTGCACCAGATCGTTTATCGATTATTCCTTCTGGTTTCTACACATGTGGAAGATGTAGCTTGTGTAAATATCCTAAATCCATCAAACAATTTCAAACGGTTTACCCTAAATTTAATTATAAAATTTCCACATTTATCAATTGCCACATAAGCTTCGTGGTATATATGATATCCTGTGGATGTAATAAAAAGTATATAGGGAGGACTATTAGGCCCCTCAAAACCAGAATGGCAGAACATGCTAGACTGATAACAAAGAGAGATCTAGAACACCCGTTATCAAGACACTTTCTGCAGTGTCCCAAAGGGGGCATAGTTAATTTCCAATTCTCTGGGATTGAATACATTGCCCCATGGGTTAGAGGGGGTGATAGACTCAACACCCTCAACAAGAGAGAGATGCATTGGATATTTACCATGGATACGTTACACCCTAAGGGGTTAAACGTAGAATGGGAGCTTAAACATTTTCTGATGGATTAATACATTTAATATCTAATCGGTTTGGACTGTACCACTGATTATTGGCTCAGTGGTTATTCAACATTAATCTACTGACAAATGGTCACTTTTCCAATACTTGTTCATTATCTTTAGTGATAGACTAGATCCAGTCGTCCCACGCAATCTACATATATATTTTTTTATATGTGTTACATCTATTCATATGTCTTTGAATCTTGGTGTTTATGATAATGTTATATATTCATTTGATTTTTGGACCTAGGGTGGTATCTTATAGTGTTCTTATTATTTTTTGATTAAATAGTGTTTTTATCATTTTTCATTTTTGTACTTGCAGTACAAACATGTATTTTTAAATGTGTTTTTGCCCATGTATTAGGATATGTGTGTTAGTTCCTTTTGATTACCCATTAATCTACTCATTCTGTTCATGATTGGCACATGGAGTTAAATCATTATGCTATACACCTGAGTTAATCAAGTAATATCCTTTATATATGGGCTGTTGTGTGTCCTAACAGACCACTCTTTGATAAAGCGCCCTGTGCGTGAAACATGTCAGAATGTCTTTAGGAACTCTGCCCTATGTTCTTTTATCAATAAACCATTCTAAAGAAGACCCTCGTGTCCTGTGATGTGCTGGTGGGCTGTGCTCCGGTTTTTTCCATTACAGTACTTATTAAACAGGAGGAATTCTGCTAAAATAAATAGACCAAAATGTTCTAGTACTACTTTAATATTAGTAATTGTTAAAATGTATCATGTAAAGTTCATGTTCACTGGCACCCACAGATGCAAGTAACTGCTAAACTGAAATCTTATAGGAACTCTGCCAGCTGGGATAGCCCCTAGGTCCTCAGACTACAATGGAATCTAGCATGCACTATACAAAAATCCCACAAAAACATGGTAAAAATGTAGCATACACTGCTTAGGCCTCAGCCTTCTGTAGTTTCTCCTGCCTTCTCCATGGGGGTACCTCATCCATTACTGGGGTCACACAGCTCTCAAATAAGCTGTGAGTACTTATACATGGCTCTTCCTGGAGAAGATGGAAACTGTCAGATGCCACAAAGCTCACAGAGGGAACACCAAAAGGTGAACACTTAAAAAAAAAAAATAATTCAGTTGGTAGCTTCACCAAGCATATAAGCTCACAATCAACCAAGCAAAAAAAGCTAATAAACTAATAGGTTTCATAGGAAAATCTAATTTAAAAATGGTATACAAAGGGTTAACAATTCAGGCAGTACTCAAAACCCTAAGAGTTATGAGAACTGTTGTGGCCTACAGTCACACGGGGAAAATACTGTACTTCTACATTCTTTCAAAATGCTCTTCTTAAGCATTTAAGCATCTTCGTAATACGTGTCAGTATCCATGGCCTAATGATTGTTGTATGTGCCAAGCCTCTTTAAGCAAATATGTATCATAAATGGTTAGTTAAAAGCTTACCATACTGTCATGAGTAAAGTGCTGTGTGCATTCAGCTTGGAAGAAAGGTACCAAACTGAATCAATGTAGTAAGTATTGGCTTTGTAACATGAATAATACATATTTCAAGTTACAAATTAAAATATAATGTTAAAGGCATGTTACTATGCTTCTAATAATAGACCAAAAACAAATTAACTTAAAGCTATGGATTAATATATTTATACAAAGTAAGGCAAAATGGGAAAAATATATAACACAGTTACCATGTTAGATTAGTGCTATCATTTCAGAATCCCTGGGTAGCATTTGACTTTTTATTGTGTTGGGGGTGGAATATATTTCAAGTACCTAATGTCTGTTTAATACAATACTGCACAAATGTTTTCATTAATTAATTACTTTACTTTACTTATTTACTTATTATTACGAGAGAGAAATAATTAGCATTTAGTATCTAGAATACATCCATCTAATTAAAATGAGCTAAGCGCCTTTAAAGCTACTTCTGACTACCCTTTAAAAATAATAAGCAAGATAAAATGGTAAGATGACTTTTGAATTCTGTTAAAAAATATTAACTATGTTGGTATGGGTGAACCATAAAACTAAGACCAATAGATAGCTACAGTACGACAGAAAGTATTAGACTTGGTAAAGTATATATACGAGTAGCAGAGGATACTGCAGTAAATGGGTATTTAATTTAGACACGCCATGGTGTCATTACTATGCATTTAGAGGTGAAATGTAACTTCGGTTTCTTTTTCTTTAGCTAATTAAAATAGGTCTCATATATCTAAGATAATGTATAATTGGAGCTGTTTGCACCTCTGTATAACAGTGGGAGGCTAGTTAAACAAGACAAAGCTGGGAATTACGTACTTTATCTATTTTCAATTACTAGGATGGATGTAGCTAAATCCTGTGCCATAGTGAGTTACAATCCTAAACAGGTACAACCTGTGATTAAAAACTTTATTGTTGACTGAAAGAAAATGAAAATGCAGGCATGCATATTTGTCAACGATGACAGTGTGTGGAAGTAAAATTCATCAATTTTATTTGCATAATCGAATTTCTTGCTCAGAGTTAGATTCATTCAAATTACAATCTGATTTAACATGGTTTCGTGCTGTCTTTCGGCATTAATAAATGAATGGATAATGTAAAGATTTATAGAAACCGTCACCTGCAAAATACAATAAAACACATTTACAGAGATACCATAGAAATTACCACATTAAACTTTTTCGGTGTTTAGTTCACAGTTGTAGTATCCATATTGGTCATGTATAAAAGTAGATGTTTTAAAGGTTGTGAACCTTTGATAACTT
This sequence comes from Ascaphus truei, assembly GCF_040206685.1. Lineage (NCBI taxonomy): Eukaryota > Metazoa > Chordata > Amphibia > Anura > Ascaphidae > Ascaphus > Ascaphus truei. The sequence continues at coordinate 220,840,121 of NC_134484.1, forward strand.
TAATCTATCAACATTAAAGTTCAAAATATACTTAATAAGAGTTTAATACAAGTGTACGAAGATTTTACTGCCACTGTTCTCTTCTACAGTATGTGTATTATTACAAACACAGAAGAGACCAATTATGTTTTGAAAGTAGTACATAGGAGCTGCTTCCATGTGAGCACATGACTTGTATATGTGACAAGGGTTAAATACACACAGCTATCTAGCTGATCCAATTTCCCCTGTGCAAGGTCCTTCAAATGAATAATATCTCCCTAAAATGAATATCTCCCTCAATCTGTCACAATACAGCCACAACCCTTTTTATTCTCCAACATCTCCGAATTTTTTCGGTGATTTTTTCCGAATGCCAAGCACTTCACCCCGTTCATGCCGCGTACATACCGCATTCATACCGCATACAGTATATTCAATATTACGGGGGTCACGCGGTAAGCGGCGGAAAGGCACTTAGAAAAAATCAGGCCTTTTTCCTGCCTGGGATTGATGCCGGAGGTCTCCGGAGCTGATACCATTAATAGCAGCACCGGAGCCCCCCGGCGTGCATCCGAGGCAGGAAAATGCATTTAAAGGCCACTTCATTACCTTAGCGGCTAACCGATAAGGCAATGAAGGGGTTAACCAGCCGTGCCAGGTTTATTGGGGGTAGCGGGGGTGGGTGAAGGGGGTATTTGGACCTTGGTGGCTGTTTAGGGCTTGCGGGGGGGTTCCGGGTGGACTTAACCCCTTCATTACCTTAGCGGTTAATACCGCTACAGTCATGAAGGGGTTAAGCCCTCCCGCTACCCACCCGCAAGCCCTAAACAACCACCGTTGGGGCTAATACCCACTTCACCCACCCCTGCTACCCACAATAAAAAAAATACACACACAACAGCCCCACACTAAATAAATAAATAAATATATATAGTGTATATACACTACCGACACACTTTATTAAAGTGTGGCCGGTACCGCAAGCCGGGAGATTTCCCGGCTTGCTAGTGGCCGCCCCTCGGCGTGCCGCGCGTCATAGACGCGCGGTCACGCGTCATAGACGCGCGGTCACGCGTCTTCGGGAGCCTGCGCCCCCTGCACGCGCGTCCAGGGCTCCCAGAGGGAGCCCTGATGTCCCGCGATCGCGGGACGGCGGCAGGGGGTTCCGGGGGACCCGGCGGACCCGGCAGCGGTAGGGAGAGCACCCCGATCGGAGGGCGCTCTTCCGCTGCTTCGGCGCGCGCCCGTCACCCTCGGGCGCGCGCCAGGCTACTGCTGCGGCCAAGAACGGGCAAATGCTCGAATAAACTTGGCCGCAGCAGTATACTGTATATATATATATACATGTATTACAGCAAAAACCCCTATACCCCCCTAACATACACATATATGCACATCGATGATACTATAGGCCGGCGGTGGCCCTCAGGTGTTCCTCGCAGGCCTGCAGTACCAATTCAGTGCACCCCAAAAAAATTACAACACATAAATACACCAGTCTTAACAGATACAATATAGTAATGTGCAAAATTACTATTATCCACATATGGATAATAGTGAATTTGCCCATTTAATATACATAAAGAACAATAAATACATATACAGTAGCACGCACCCATGTCCGGCTGTCACGATGAAGGCCAACCTCATCTTCCTCACCGTTCATGCCCCCTCCGATGCTGCACAACATGAATAAGAATAAAAACAGCCAATGTACAGTAATGTCCCCTAACCCCTTAATCACCATAGCGGTTATTAACCGCTACTGTCATTAAGGGGTTAACCCACCCTCACCAAAACACTCGGGAGGCCTAGATACCCTCACCCACTACCCCCCCACCCTGTGAGGCCTAACCACCCTCACCCAATACCCAGTCGGGAGGCCTACCCACATACCCTTGGGGCCAATACCCCCTACCCCCACCCCCAGTACCCACAATAAAAACAATACACTGTCCCACAATAAACATCATTCTATTTATTAAATACATAACCCACCCCTGTGCCCCCCCATAAATACATGATTTATTCTTTTACATACAGGGTTCATACACCAGGCCCACGTGAGTCCCCGGTGGGCCTGACGGGTCACCTCACAGACCTACAGGTTACCAGCAACATGTTTCACACAGGATCTGGAGGCCTGTTGGTGGGTCCCGCCAGGTGCCATGGCCCAACAGGTGGTCTCCGCGGGTCACCGTGGGCCACAATTGGGTCCCCGTGGTAGGCCCGCAGATGTCTGGGAGCCCCGGGTCAGACCCACAGGTGTTTGAGGGGCCTCGGGTGGTCCCCACGGGGTCTGGGGACCCACGGGTGGTCCCTACGGGTCCACGGTGCCTCCACAGATTTGTGGCCACCGGTTCTTCCCCGCAGGTGTCCCCCGTGGACCACGCAGCCTGGTAACCGAGAGAAGCCCGAGGATACCTCAGGTGGTCCCCAGAGGTCTCTCGCAGACCAAAGGAACCAACCCTGTATGTCAAAAAAATAAACCTGACCTATACATTCAATACATCAATCCCCCCCAACAGTACAATAATGTGCAAAATAACTATTATCCAGATAGGGATAATAGATTATCTGCCCATTATTAAACACATTAGGTACATAATAAAATAACTAAAGTTCTACTGACCTCATCAATAAGAAGCCCCCATCGCCAGCAAAATCCGTGTCCTCCGTTGCCAACAAAATACATAGCCAATACATTGCAATTATATTCTGAGATCAATTAACCCCTTAATCACCTTATCGGATAATAACCACAAAGTTAATTAAGGGGTTAAGCCACCCTGGCCCGATACCCACCCTTCACCCATTCATTTATACAGTGGCTTCATCATGCAACTATATATATTCACATACATATATATATATATATATATATATATATATATATATATATATATATATATATATATATAAATATATATATATATATATATATATATATATATATATATATATATATATATATACATATGATAAACCAATATACAAATAAATGTGTAAGGGTTAACAAAAACATGCTCTAATAAAAATACTGCTACCAGTCAGACATAGATTAACACACATTCCCAGCTAGCTCAAACTCCCACACCCACCACATGATGAATATATATTTATGTCAACCAGAGAGCTACTGATCATGGCAATTGCATACAACAAGAGACAGGGGGTGCCCAATGCTACATCCCATTGACAAAACATATATGATGAAAAGTATAAAGTAAAATACTTCATTAATAATAATAATATTAAATACTTGGTTATTTGCTTAACCCTTTGGCCAAAGCGTTATAAGCCTGCATACCAATGTCAAGGTATAACCAAATTAATGCAGGTCCTACACTACACTACACTGTGAACCCTTCCTTTTACCTCTGTAAGAGGGGAAGAACCATTATAGGTCTTGTTCCTGCAGCAAATGAAATGACCTCCCAAGTTAAAAAGGTGAAGGAGGAGGAGTGAGCTCTGGGGGGAGGTGCCACAGCCTCCAATTGACTGCTACCAGTCAGACATAGATTAACACACATTCCCAGCTAGCTCAAACTCCCACACCCACCACATGATGAATATATATTTATGTCAACCAGAGAGCTACTGAGCGTGGCAATTGCATACAACAAGAGACAGGGGGTGCCCAATGCTACATCCCATTGACAAAACATATATAATGAAAAGTATAAAGTAAAATACTTCAATAATAAAAATAATATTAAATACTTGGTTATTTGGTTAAGCCATTGGCCAAAGCGTTATAAGCCTGCATACCAATGTCAAGGTATAACCAAATTAATGCAGATCCTACACTACACTACACTGTGAACCCTTCCTTTTACCTCTGTAAGAGGGGAAGAACCATTATAGGTCTTGTTCCTGCAGCAAATGAAATGACCTCCCAAGTTAAAAAGGTGAAGGAGGAGGAGTGAGCTCTGGGGGGAGGTGCCACAGCCTCCAATTGACTGCTACCAGTCAGACATAGATTAACACACATTCCCAGCTAGCGCAAACTCCCACACCCACCACATGATGAATATATATTTATGTCAACCAGAGAGCTACTGAGCGTGGCAATTGCATACAACAAGAGACAGGGGGTGCCCAATGTTACATCCCATTGACAAAACATATATGATGAAAAGTATAAAATAAAATACTTCAATAATAATAATAACAATATTAAATACTTGGTTTTCACGGCCCAATTAGGGCCGTGGGAACCATAAGACAAAAAGGTGACGTCATAGGCCTATAAAAGTCTATGTCATCTCATTTTGAAGGCAGACGCCGAGGAGGAAGGACCTCTGGAAGAAAAAGAAGACCAGGGTGTAGCCGAAGAAGAGAAGAAAACCCTGGGAAAAGAGAGCGGAAGAAGATACAAGAAAGAAGAATACAGATGAAGATGGATTACAAATAGAAGACCCCTAGATTGTGGTGTTTTATTACTTTATGGTTTATTATTTTATGGTTTATTATTTTATGGATTCCTGTGCGTGGATTGGTTCGAGAGTAAGCTGTTCAATGGGAGTCGGTGAGTGGGTCAAGTAATGGTAAGTGAACAAAAGAAATGTATTTTTTTTAACTTGTACATGTTTTTATTATTTTTTTACATGTGATTTTTTTTTAAAGATCATTTCTTGCCACTGTATGTATGTATGCATGTCTAGATCAATATATACATACAGGGTAAGAAATGATTTTGTTTGAAAAGCTTGTTTTGCAGTATTTAAAATGATTTTGGCTATGCTGCTATGCATAAATGTGTGTGTAATGTATTTTCTAATTAGATAGATGTAGTTTTTGGTCTTGTATGGTGTACTTTAGGTCATGGTGAGGCTTGCTTTTGTATATTGTACTCTTTTTGGTACTTATATTTTGGCTGATGGTAACTTGTTCTGTTTAACGATTGAAATAGTTAATTGTGTAATTGTTATGGATGGTATTTAAATAGTTTTTGGATGTGATTAATGAATGCTAATTGATTTATGGTGACTTGCTTGGTTTAAATAGTATACAGTACTTGTTTGGATTTAATGGTATTTTGTTTGGAATATTTTATTGTTAACATTGATTTGCAGAGTGCACATGGTGCATAGATTGTATGCATCATGTACACAATGAAAATTCAATGTTTTGATTGGCATTTGATGCTTTAGATTGGAAGATGAGATTTGATTTGTTTCGGAAATAGGATTTTATTTGACTGTGGCTGATATGGAGAAGTGGTATTTTTAATAGAGCATGTTTTTATTAACCCTTACACATTTATTTGTATATTGGTTCATCATGTGTATATATATAGTTGCATGATGAAGCCACTGTATAAATGAATGGGTGAAGGGTGGGTATCGGGCCAGGGTGGCTTAACCCCTTAATTACCTTTGCGGTTATTATCCGATAAGGTAATTAAGGGGTTAATTGATCTCAGAATGTAATTGCAATGTATTGGCTATGTATTTTGTTGGCAACGGAGGACAAGGATTTTGCTGGCGATGGGGGCTTCTTATTGATGAGGTCAGTAGAACTTTAGTTATTTTATTATGTACCTAATGTGTTTAATAATGGGCAGATAATCTATTATCCCTATCTGGATAATAGTTATTTTGCACATTATTGTACTGTTGGGAGGGGGGGGGGGGATTTATGTATTGAATGCATAGGTCATGTAAAAAAAAATTACATACAGGGTTGGTTCCTTTGGTCTGCGAGAGACCTCTGGAGACCACCTGAGGTATCCTCAGGCTTCTCACGGGTACCAGGCTGCGTGGTCCACGGGGAACACCTGCGGGGACGAACCAGTGGCCATACACCTGTGGAGGCACCATGGACCCGTAGGGACCACCCGTGGGACCCCAGACCCCTGTGGGAACCACCCGAGGCCCCTCAGACACCTGTGGGTCTGACCCAGGGCTCCCAGACATCCACGGGCCTACCGTGGGGACCCAATTGTGGCCCACGGTGCCCCGCAGAGACCACCTGGTGGGCCATGGCACCTGGTGGGACCCACCAACAGTCCTCCAGACCCTGTGTGAAACAAGTTGCTGGTAACCTGTAGTTTTGTGAGGTGACCCGTCAGGCCCACCGGGTACTCACGTGGGCCTGGGGTATGAACCCTGTATGTAAAAGAATAAATCATGTATTTATGGGGGGGCACAGGGGTGGGTTATGTATTTAATAAATAGAATGATGTTTATTGTGGGGCAGTGTATTGTTTTTATTGTGGGTACTGGGGGGTATTGGACCCAAGTGTATGTGAGTAGGCTTCCCGACTGGGTATTGGGTGAGGGTGGTTAGGCCTCAAATGGTGGGGTAGTGGGGGAGGGTATGTAGGCCTCTGGAGTGGTGGGTGATGGTGGGTTAACCCCTTAATGACAGTAGCGGTTAAAAACCGCTATAGTGATTAAGGTGTTAGGGGACATTACTGTACATTGGCTGTTTTTATTCTTGTTCATGTTTTGCAGCATTGGAGGGGACATGGATGGTGATGAAGATGAGGATGGCCTTCATCATGTCAGACGGACAAGGGTGAGTGCAATATGTTTTTTTTTTATTTATTGTTCTTAATGTATTTAAAATGGGCACATTCACTATAATCCATATGTGGATAATAGTAATTGTGCCCATTACTATACTGTATGTGTTAAGGGGGGGGGGGGTATTTCTTTATAAGTATGTAAGTGTTTTGACATTAATTTGGGGGGGCACAGAATTGGTACTGCAGGCCTGCGTGTAACACCCGAGGGACACCGCCGGCCTATAGTATCATTGATGTGCATATATGTGTATGTTAGGGGTGTATAGGTTTTTTTTCTGTAATACATATATATATATATACATATATATATATATAGTGGTTAAGTCCACCCGCAACCCCCCCCCGCAAGCCCTAAACAATCACCAAGGGCCAAATAACCCCTTCACCCACCCCCGCTAACCACAATAAACCTGGCACGGCTGGTTAACCCCTTCATTGTTAGCCGCTAAGGTAATGAAGTGGGCTTTAAATGCATTTTTCCTGCCTCGGATGCATGCCGGGGGGCTCCGGTGCTGCTATTAATGGTATCAGCTCCGGAGACCTCCGGCATCAATCCCAGGCAGGAAAAAGTCCTGATTTTTTTTTCCTAATTCCCCTGCTTAGTGCATAGACCCCTAAACGACCGCGAAAATACCGCAAAATATTCCGGGGGAAAAAAAACGCATCTGCCCGCGGTTATCAAAGTTGCGCCGAATCGGCTGCATTAGGATAAAGGCGGCCACCACTGTATATATTTAACCTCTTTCACCACCAGAGAGTTATCAAAAATTTAATTTGCAGCGTTTTTGGTCCCTGTTTACCCCCCCAAAATGAATTTACACAAAAATCTGTTGTAGGGGAAAAATGTGTCCGAAATGTACATAACTCTCTACAAAACGTAAATCTTTAGTTGAACATTAAAAAAACACTAAGCATAAAACATTATTATGTCTTAGTGGGTGCACCTAAGGGAAGGATTGAGGGAAAAAGAGTACTCGCAGAGTGGGTGGAAGATGAAGACCCTTACTTAGTGCACAAGCTCTAAAATGCCACAGTAATTGCTATAGATATAGCAAAAAATGGGTCCAATATTCCCAAAAATAGACACAGTTTATGGTTTTAGCTGTGATGAAATACTAAGAGTATTACTAATTTGGAGGGAAAGCAGTAATACTGTGTGGTCAAATTAGTGGAGTAAAATTGTGATTAATAATTGAAGATGCCTGCTATATATTTAATTGCAGTATAGATTTTCCCTCATCACTAATGAAAGATGAACCCCTTAGTAAATATAGTGGGCATATCTGTTATGCAAACTAAAGGGTTAATAATTCTAAATATCTACCTAGAGTGAATAATTATTGCATGCCATAAAGGTTATTGGGGCAGTGTCATAGCTTTCCTTGAAAGAGCCTTGGTTGCCTCAGTGACACTCAAGTGGTTAATAGCCATTTTATATATGTGTTAGACACACTGCAGGGTCTTTTATCCCATATTAAAGGCAGGAAATATTAGGATTGGCTGAACAGGGTTTATTTACATGGCAAAACAAGGATACATAAAAACAAAAACGACCTATCTCCACTTTGGAGCTCTAACTAGTACATCTTACTTACTCACTATAAGTGGGTCCATTGCAGTTCATTAATTAGTGCCCAGGTGAGGGGAAAGGATACACACCCAGGAAAGTGCTAGGCCCTATATACCTCCCTTCAAGCACCGTCTCACTGAGTACATCATATATCCCCTCTTTGCTCAATCATGGCCAGGTTAGCACTTGTATAGAGTGACGTGTACATTCAGGGCACTGCATTGGCATTTCCATGTTTTTGAGCCTGGCCTATGTTCTATCAAAAAACAGTGAGTTACGCAATAATTTTTCTCTCTATTTTGCTGCATGAACTTCAAAGTTGTATGGTCCGTTATTAGGGTAAACTTCCTCCATAACAAATAATATTTTAGAGTCTCAAGAGCCCATTTGATTGCCAATCCCTCTTTTTCAACCACTGCTTACTAATTCTCATGGGGCTTTTGTTTTCTGCTTATGTACAATGGGTGTTCCTCAGCTCCAACTATTTATTATATGACCACTCCTACCCCTACATTGGAGGCGTTACACTGCACTTGAAATTCTTTGGTGAAATCTTTGTTGACCAGAGCAGAATTGGCACACAAGGCATCATTCAACCTTTGGAAGGCCTTCTCCGCCTGGTCAGACCACCTCACCATGACTGAACTCGTCCCTTTCATTAGGTCTGACAGAGGTGTGGAGAGGTAGGCAAAACCTGGAATGAAGTGACTGATGTAGCAAGCCAGGCCGAGGAAGGCTTTAACTTGTTTCTTAGTTAGCGTCCTTGGCCACTCCCTAAATCACCTTAAGCTTTGCGGCCTGAAGTTTTACCAGCCCTCTACCAACCGTATAACCTAAATGTTTGGTTTCTTTTAAGCCTATGGCACATTTTGTTGGGTTTGCCATCAGACCAGCCTCCTCAAGGGAGTTTAGGACTACATGTACCCTTTTTAGGTTTGAGTCCCAGTCATTACTGTAAATGATCACATCGTTCAAATAACTTGTGGAATATTCCGTGTGCTCGTGCCCCTGCCCCCCGCCCCTTGCCTTCTCCGGCGTCAAATGACACCCTGGGGTCATGTGACATCATTTTGCGATAGCGATGTGATTTTGTGTGACCTCGCATCATTTGATGCCTAATGCCATGATGATGTGTCACTGGAAACCAAGGTAAGGGATTTTACAGAGGTCAAGCAAAAACACAAATGGCGAACAGACTCACCCAGGTCCCTATTGGCACGCACTCATGATGCACAAGTATAATTAACAAGGATACATATCCATTAATTTCAACCAAAATTCCAACTACCCCAATGAGGGTATATCAACAAAAACAGACAGACAGTCTGTATAAAAACAGAAAATAACAAAACTTTAATGTTGACAGATAGTCACGCCGAAACAAGTGTAAGTATGTACTGCACCGACACACTTTATTCGAGCAAATACCCGGTATGTACCTGGCAGATACCTGGAATGCGCCACTCCTAACCTCTGACAAGCCCCGTTGCATTTGCCTTCCCAGCCTGGGTTCATGCCTGGGTGATGGGCGGCTGATCTGTTAAATGATAATGATTAGGATTTAATAGGCTGCAATGCTTCGCGTGTCTACCAGATGGCATAAATTCATGAATTGTAATGCAGTTTATATATATATACTGTGCCGTATTGCAGCCAGCGGGAATAAAATGCTTCAATCCCTGCTTGGAAAATAACTCAATGTACTCGGGCAGAAAACAGTCACAAACCTCAATACACCCGGGTATATCCGAATTCGTGGGACTAGCCAAGCTCGAATAAAGTGTGTCGCCAGTGTACAAGTGAGTTAAAAAAGGAATAAAAATGATCCCCTGAGGGGAGGTGTATCAGGTGGAAAGTTAGTAGTGAAATCAATCGGCTTAGTAGCTGTATTGTAATAATCTGAGCCTCACTACAAATCATTCCATATACATAAGGTGGTGCAGTAATTACTAATAAAACCCTGCTAAGGAATATACCCTACAGACTGAATACACGTGGTATATCGTAAGCTGCAGCCGCAGCAGATGTAAGTATAATAAAGAGTGTGGTGTATAACAACATACACGCTGTATGTACAGGCAATAGATAGTGGTGCGGTGATAAACACCTATATGCCTTAGGATGCCTCTGTCAGATAATGCCCCAACACTCAACCCCAAAACTAATAATATCAGAAGGCTGCAGCTGCAACACCACAATGTCAGCGGTGTCTGGTATACGACCGTATCTCCAAGCAGAGTGAGGAAATCTCCCGCCACCACTGTCCTGAACACCGTCCCGCTCGCAGGCGCCACAACCGTGACGTCACTGCACCCCGACGCCGTTTCGTGTCCGTAGACACTTCTTCAGGGGGAGGAGCTACATACCAGTTGCATCATGCGGAAGATATACCCTACAGAGTGGGTTGGACAAATATAACAGACCAATCACAATAATGGTCTGATACAATTGGTAACAGCTGTTTTAGTGACACAATCTATCCCTTAATAGGTAAGTAAACCAAAACAGATACAAACAGACAAAAACAAACTTAAAGAGATATATATGAAAAATAAATCTAACTAGCAGTATGATGTAACTTGGGTGTAAGGAGAGACAAGATTCCTAGTAATGATCTTATTTGACATAACAGGGCAACACATCGTGATTATTGTAAGAATGTACTGCAATCCTTGGTGATCAAAGGATGGAGAGAATGTAAGTGGAAGTCGTAAATCAGTCACGTAGGACTGTACTGGAATGTACTGCAATCCTTGGTGATCAAAGGATGGAGGGAATGTAGGTGGAAGTCGTAAATCAGTAACGTAAGACTGTACTGGCCTGCGCGACCCGCCCCAAATGGGTCAAAACGGATCTCGAAGTTTAAATTAAACTGTATACCCACATCCCTCTACCCCAAACAACACATCAACGATGGACAAGATGAACACAGTACATCCTAGATGAATGATGAGTAAATGAAGCCCTCATTCAAGCCTGATGGTGCTTTCGTATTCAGTGTGTGTATCCACCTACATTCATGTTGCAATAATTTACCCTTGCAAGGACCCCAGGGTACATGTTTGATTCCAATAAATGATAAGACATCTATCTCGCCCCCATGTATATCATTTACATGACTCGCTACGGGTGTATCCCATCCATTGCGGACCGAGCCAAGATGTTCCAAGACTCTAACTTTCAGGGGCCTGTGTGTCTCACCAACATACTGTTTCTTACACACACATGTTATCAAGTAAATAACCCCTGTGGGATTATTCTTACAATAATCACGATGTGTTGCCCTGTTATGTCAAATAAGATCATTACTAGGAATCTTGTCTCTCCTTACACCCGAGTTACATCATACTGCTAGTTAGATTTATTTTTCATATATTCCTCTTTAAGTATGTTTTTATCTGTTTGTATCTGTTTTGGTTTACTTACCTATTAAAGGATAGATTGTGTCACTAAAACAGTTGTTACCAATTGTATCAGACCATTATTGTGATTGAATAGTCTGTTGCAAAGCTGCTCAAAGCTCAAAACAGAGGGTCACGAAATGTAAATAATGAAGTCAATAGTATAATGGGCAACTGAGGTAGACAATGGGGGGGAAAAATGAAAACGTGGGTGTCAATGAATGTGTCTTGAAGAGTGAACCGGGGACAACATAATGCAGTCTAGGAGTTCCAATGGACACAGCTAACTGGGATAAATTAGAACCAGAGAAAAAATATGTTACCTCTGTGAATCCCTCTTGTAGCACTCCTTTTTCATTGCCTTGTTGTCCGTCTGGCAGCGTGGGCATCGTTGTCTCCGTATCAGCTGCGGCTCCTCTCACCAACTCTGTGGAGCTCCCGAGTGCCGGTGGTGCCTGTAAACACTTCCGGTCCGTCCGGTGAACGCTCCCCTTACTCCGCTAGGTCCGCAGGTAGTGCAATTCAAACACAGGCTCCCATATGACGTGCCCTCCTTCCCTCAGTGCGTCAATCCAATCGGTTAAGCAATGCAAGAGAAAATGTGGATTGGCAAAAGACTGCAGCGTCCAAAAAGCACCCTCAGCTCACCAGATGTCAAGGAATAAAAACGTTTATTAAACTACATAAAAACAAAAAAAGGACAAACAAAATACAAAAAAACACAACCTCCTACGCGTTTCAGGCTCTAAGAGCCCTTTCTCAAGAGGGATAGTTGGGACTGTGAGTTAAGCTCCTTAATATAGCCCCTCCTGTGCACTTGAAATGCAGCTGTAATGAATAATCATTGATTATAAATGCATTAGTTGTAATCACATTATCAAACACACGTGATATAAAGCATCATAGAAGTCATAGATCTTAATAAAACACAATGAAATATATGTATATATTTTGTACAAAGTGTGGTAATTCAATGATCATTGACATTCTATAATATAAAACTACAATAATACAGATCTCTGGAAGGGGAAAAGAAACCCATCCAAATGGAAACAAAATAAAATACATATCTCATAAATGTAATAAATGCTCCAATCTAGTGTAATAAAATAAAGAAAATACATAAAGAAACTGTTTAAAGAAAAAGAAAATCACAATAGGTATAATATTTTTTTTGTGATGTTAAATATAGAATGACATCAATTCAAAGTAGTCCATATTTGAAAAATCCCAGCATCACGTATTGTATCATCAAAAAAGATTGCATAAACCAACTTATCTATTAATAGCATGGTTCTCTTGACAAGGAGGATCAAGAATTATATGTGAATCTGATGAATATCACCTAGTAAAGGATCTATATACATCAGTTGTATCAAAGGAAATATTTCAGATCCCACTCTGTATTTAACCCCTTAGGGATCAGTGTATTCAATGTAAAAATCCAATGAGCCTCTCTGCGGTAGAGTACATTAACTCTATCTCCGCCTCTGTAATGCATTGGTACCTGTTCAATAGCAATACATTTAAAGTTATTGAGTGACCCATCTTGGCATACACTGAAATGTTTAGACACAGGGTGTATCTGATCTTTCTTTAGAATAAGTTTCATGTGTTCAAGAATTCTTAACTTAAACATACGTGTCGTGAGACCTATATATTTCCTGTTACACCCACAGATCAGCATATAAATCACATATTCTGTCTTACAGTTTATAAAATGAGAAATATTGTAGGATCTAGTATTGTCTATATTCGTAAACACTTTAGACCGTAAGACATATTTGCAAATTTTGCATCTCCCGCAAGCAAAACACCCTACTAATTAAGGAAAGAATTCTTTTTTAGTAATTAATCTATCTTTCTTGATTACACTTGGTGCAACCATATTGCCTATAGTCTGTGATCTTTGAAAAACAAACCTAGGTCTGGTTGTGGTAATACCTCTTAGTAGGGGATCTAAGGTCAAAATGGACCAGTGTTTATTCACAATATTTTTGATTGCATATGCTTGTCTGCTGAATGTTGTGATAAAATATGGAGATTCTATATGCGAACGGTTAACATCATATTTAATTTGTGTTTTATTATTTCTTTTTGAGTTATTCTGTTCTATAGATCTACATATGAGATCATCTCGATTCTGTTGAAGCGCATTTTGATATGCTTCTTGTAAAATATCATGATTGTATCCTCCAGCAAGGAAACAGTTAGTTAATTCAATAGATCTCAAATGGAAATCTTCCAAATTAGAACAATTCCTCCTTAGGCGTATGAATTGCCCGTAGGGGATACGCTTAAAAAGACCCTGACTATGTCCACTGCTTGCATGTAGTAATGTATTTTTTGCATTTTCTTTTCGGAAAATATCCGTGTGTACCTGTTGATCAAGACCTACATAAAGTTTCAAATCCAGATAGTGTATAAAAGAGGAATGATACTGTGATGTAAAACGCAAATTCAATGTATTTAAATTGATATAATCAATAAACAAATTCAATTCTTCAACAGTACCACTCCAAATCAACAATAGATCGTCGATAAAGCGACGGTAAAAGTGAATGTGATTGGTCTGTTATATTTGTCTCACCTACTCTGTAGGGTATATCTTCCGCATGATACGACTGGTATGTAGCTCCCTCCCCCTGAAGAAGTGTCTACGGACACGAAACGGCATCGGGGTGCAGTGACGTCACGGTTGTGGCGCCTGCGAGCGGGACGGTGTTCAGGAAAGTGGTGGCGGGAGATTTCCTCACTCTGCTTGGAGATACGGTCGTATACCAGACACTGCTGACATTGTGGTGTTGCAGCTGCAGCCTTCTGATATTATCAGTTTTGGGGTTGAGTGTTGGGGCATTATCTGACAGAGGCATTCTTAGGCGGATAGGTGTTTATCACGGCACCACTATCTATTGCCTGCACATACAGCGTGTATGTTGTTATACACCACACTCTTTATTATACTTACCTCTGCTGCGGCTGCAGCTTACGATATACCACGTGTATTCAGTCTGTAGGGTATATACCTTAACAGGGTTTTATTAGTTATTACTGCACCACCTTATATATATGGAATGATTTGTAGTGAGGCTAAGATTATTACAATACAGCTACTAAGCCGATTGATTTCACTACTAACTTTCCACCTGATACACCTCCCCTCAGGGGATCATTTTATTCCTTTTTTAACTCACCTGTACATACTTACACTTGTTTCGGCGTGACTATCTATCAACATTAGAGTTTTGTTATTTTCTGTTTTTATACAGACTGTCTGTCTGTTATTGTTGATATACCCTCAATGGGGTAGTGAGAATTTTGGTTGAAATTAATGGATATGTATCCTTGTTAATTATACTTGTGCATCATGAGTGCGTGCCAATAGGGACCTGGGTGATTCTGTTCACCATTTGTCTTTTTGCTTTATCTCCTCCCTATGCACCTGGAGCCTTATACTTGATTGTTTGTTTTTGATACTGAGCGATAACTGTATTTTTGTGTGTTCAATTTACAGATGTCACCTGGCATTTAATTAAAATGCTTTTGGGGAAGCACAGGGACTCTTTAACTGCCACAACCCCCCTGAAAAATATTGTGCCCCCTCGGGCGGCACATCACCCAGTTTGCGCGTCCCTTTCCTAGAAGGAACAACAGTCTGAGTCTCAGCAACCAACGCTTCCCTCTCTTTCCATGTATTTAAGAGGTTCACATGATATAACTGTTCCGGTTTCCTCCTTGGTGCCAAACTCTAAATAATAAACCTCCCCTACTTTTTCTATGACTTTGTAAGGTCCCGGTTAAATACTGTAGCTAAAAACTTACATTCTACTGTAGGTACCAGCACTAAGCAATTATCTCCCGTATGAAACACCCTAAATATAGAATTCTGATTATATGAGTTCTGCTGTGAACTCTGGGCTTATGGCATGTGTTGTCGCACTATGGGCAACATTGCTGAGATGTGATCCTGAATGGTTCGACTATACTACAGTGTCGAGTTGAATCTGTTTCCCATGTCTCCTTGAGCATATCTATTATACATCGGGGTGACTCCCATACAACAACTCAAAAGGAGAGTAACCCGTAGAGACCTGAGGAACTTCCCTTACAAGCAAATAATAAATATGGTATGCAGAAATCCCAGTTTTTACCACCTCTGTCTATGGCATTCTGCAGCATATTTTTAAGAGCTTTGTTAATTATCTCCACTAGGCCATCAGTTTGAGGGTGATACACACCTCAGTCTAAGTGTTTAATATTAAACAGTCTGAACAGCTCTTTCATAACCTGCGACATAAAAGGGTTTCCTTGACCTGTTAATATTTCCTTTGGGATTCTGACTAAACAACCACATTAATTCTTTTGCTATGAGTTTTGCAGATGTAGTCATGAGGGGAACTGCTTCCAGATATCTTGTGGCATACAGTAGTCTACATTGACCAGAATATGTTTATGGCCCCATGTGGACTTTTGAGTGCCTATGAGTCCTTGTGGCCTGTTACGATGAGGAACCGTCGTACCGGACCTCTTGACATGTGGGGATCAGTGACTGGAAAACTCAATGGGGCTTGAACTCCGGGACATCTCTTCATCAGCCAAGTGATGTTTGATTAAGGTGACCAACTGCTTGGCATCTTTGGGGTCACTCTCATTGACCCACTTCTGGGATTGTGAGGAAGACCCCTCAGAAACCAGTGTATGACGACCCTTTTGACGACTGCGGTGGCTGTACATGCATCGGGCTGCAGCCATTTCCATGCGAAGTGGATGAGGTCATAGAGTTGGGAGTGTGCAGCCCTTTCTAGATCGTAACACCAGGAGTTACTGGGCCCGAACAGCGACACTGACAACTAGTCATGCCAGAAAATCAGCCTTCAGGTTGGCATAGATTAGAGCTTGTTCTGGCTCCAAGTCATAATAGGCTTTTTGCGAGTCACCCACCAGGAAGGGAGCAAGTATACCAACCCATTGCTTGGCTGGCCATCCAGATCAAAGTAGCTAGAGTCCAGAACCAGGGAAGCATGGTGTGTGTGGTGCTCAAAATTGAGCAAGTATCCTCATGAGACATATATCATAATAAAGCCATAATATGGTGGTCCGGTGATAAAGTACCCCTGTACGAAACGCGTAGGTGCGTTCTATTTGTCCTATTTTTGTTCCCTGTATGTGTTAGCTGGTATCAATACAGATTTGAATTTTATACTACTGCGGAGTGGCCTGGTTTGTTCTTCCTGCTTGACATTGCAGGGCGTCTGGAGCTGTGCTCTATCTGCACCCACTACCTTCCAGAGTCCAGAACCAGCAAGAGTTAAAACTGGGTCATGTTTGCATAATGGGGGATTTTAATTATCCAGACATAGACTGGGGCAATGAGATTAGCGTTACAAAAAAAGGGAACAGGTTTATGGGGGTGCTTAAAGACAATTATATGACCCAAATTATTGAGGAACCAACCAGGAGAGGGGCAGTTCTGGATTTGGTCATATCAAACAATGTAGAAGTAATAACAAATATTCAAGTCCTGGAACATTTGGGTAACAGTGATCATAACATGGTCTCGTTTGAAATAAATTATCATAAAACAGATTACTTGGGTTCAACAAAGACCTTCAACTTTGGAAAGGCAGATTTTAATCAACTGATGTCTAATCTAGTAGTAATACAATGGGATGATGTTTTTGCAGGGAAAAATGTAGAAGATAAATGGGCAGTCTTTAAAACATTGTTAGAAAAGCACACTTATCAGTGTATACCCTTGGGTAATAAGTATAAAAGAAATAAGTCAAAACCAATGTGGCTAAATAAACAGGTAGGAGAGGAAATGGACAAGAAGAGGAAGGCGTTTAGATTCTCTAAGTCAGAAGGGACAGAGACATCGCATCAGAATTATAAGGAATGTAACAAAAATTGCAAAAGGGCAATCAAATTAGCAAAAATGGATAATGAAAAAAGGATTGCAATAGAAAGTAAGGTCAACCCTAAAAAATTCTTTAAGTACCTTAATAACAAAAAAATGAGAAAAGAAAATATAGGACCCTTCAGTGTGAGATGGGTAGGCAGATTATTGGAGATAAGGAAAAAGCTGAGGAATTAAACAAATTCTTTGCCTCTGTGTTTACCAGGGAAGAATCAAGTACAATAGTAGTGACGCAGGAGGAAGCCACAACCTCCATATTAATGAACAATTGGTTAACTGAGGAAGAAGTTCATAAGCGACTTGAAAAAATTAAAGTAAATAAGGCACCTGGCCCCGATGGCATACATCCAAGAGTTCTCAAGGAGTTAAGATCAGTAATAGCAAAACCATTATATTTAATATTCAAGGACTCCATTTCCACAGGCTCAGTACCAGAAGATTGGCGTAAAGCAGATGTGGTGCCTATATTTAAAAAGGGAGCTAGATCACAACCGGGAAATTACAGACCTGTAAGCCTGACTTCAATAGTAGGGAAACTACTTGAAGGTTTAATACGGGATAATATTCAGGAATACCTAATGGAAAACATAATTATTAGTAATAGTCGGCATGGATTTATGAAGGATAGATCTTGCCAAACTAACCTTATTTGTTTCTTTGAGGAGGTAAGTAGGAATTTAGACCAGGGTAATGCAGTTGATGTGGTCTACTTAGATTTTGCAAAGGCTTTTGATACGGTTTCACACAAGAGGTTTGTGTACAAAATAAAGAAAGTTGGACTCAGTAATAATGTATGCACGTGGATTGAAAACTGGTTAAAGGACAGACAACAGAGGGTTGTCATAAATGGAACTTTTTCAGGTTGGGCTAAAGTCGTGAGTGGAGTACCTCAGGGATCGGTACTGGGACCCCTGCTTTTTAACTTGTTTATTAATGACCTTGAGGTTGGTATCGAGAGCAAAGTCTCCATCTTTGCTGATGATACTAAATTGTGTAAGGTAATAGAATCAGAGCAGGATGTAATTTCTCTTCAGAAGGACTTGGAGAGACTGGAAACGTGGGCAGGTAAATGGCAGATGAGGTTTAATACAGATAAATGTAAGGTTATGCATTTGGGATAAAAGAATAAAAAGGCGACTTACAAATTAAATGGAGATATATTGGGGGAATCCTTGATGGAGAAGGATTTAGGAGTGCTTGTAGACAGCAGGCTTAGCAATAGTGCCCAATGTCATGCAGTAGCTGCAAAGGCAAACAAGATCTTATCTTGCATCAAACGGGCAATGGATGGAAGGGAAATAAACATAATTATTCCCCTTTACAAAGCATTAGTAAAGACCACACCTTGAATATGGAGTACAATTTTGGGCACCAATCCTAAGAAAAGACACTATGGAACTAGAGAGAGTGCAGAGAAGAGCCACCAAATTAATAAAGGGGATGGACATTCTAACTTACGAGGAGAGGCTAGCTGAATTAGATGTATTTACATTAGAAAAGAGGTGTCTTAAAGGGGATATGATAACTATATACAAATATATTCAGGGACAATACAAGGAGCTTTCAAAAGAACTATTCATCCCACGGGCAGTACAAAGGACTCAGGTCCATCCCTTAAGTTGGGAGGAAAGGAAATTTCACCAGCAACAAAGGAAATGGTTCTTTACAGTAAGGGCAGTTAAAATGTGGAATTCATTACCCATGGAGACTGTGATGGCAGATACAATAGATTTGTTCAAAAAAAGGTTGGACATCTTTTTAGATGGGAAAGGTATACAGGGATATACCAAATAAGTATTCATGGGAAGGATGTTGATCCAGGGATTAATCCGATTGCCAATTCTTGGAGTCAGGAAGGAATTCATTTTTCCCCTTAATGGGGTTTTTTGTTTGCCTTCCTCTGGATCAATAAGTATAGATATAGGATAAAGTATCTGTTGTCTAAATTTAGCATAGGTTGAACTTGATGGACGGAAGTATTTTTTCAACCTCATCTACTATGTAACTATGTAACTATGTAAGAGTTCCAATCCTATGAAGCAGTAAATAACAGAAAATCAAACCATATGATCCTTTGCAGCAACAAGCTCTCTCTCTCTTTCCACCTCCTGCTGTGTGGGGCTGGTTATTGTGTCCATGTCCTCCTGTGTAGATATGGGCTCACACTGATTGCATCATCAGTGTGTGCACTGGAAGCAGCTGTGTGTCAATCAGTCTCTGTACTTACTCCAGTGACGTCGGTAGCAGCCGTGCGCAACCTTTCACCCACCGGGTACGAATAGAGGTTTGCCATATAGTCAGTTTCTTAGGACAAGGAATATCATTAGCACGCCCAATAGTGTGAGTAGTAGTCTCGATATTATGCACGGCAAATTTACGGACAGGGGTTATCCCAAAGAATTACTAATGGTACAATGGACTAAAGCAAGGTACCCCCTAGAGAGAGCCTTCTGCATTGTGCATTACAAGAGAATCGTCCTGCTAAGCAATTCTCCATACCATTTGTATCCACCTTTAACACTCAGAGCGGTCGAATCAAAAACATTGTTGTACGCCACTGGCTACTGCTACAGAGCGATCCCTTATTGGCTCCATTTTTTCACTTAATCCGCTTTTCTCTTATAAAAGGGAAGCATCTGCGTGATCAGTTAGTGAAAGCAGACATTGGGGGTGCAGAAGTTAGGCAGACATTTTTAGGAACACCTAAGCTTGGCTGCTTTATATGTTTTGGCTGTAGTCAATGTGGCAGTGTCCAGGAGGGGTCTACATACCAACACCCTTATACTAGTCTACAATACCATATCAAGGATTTTTTTTACGTGTTTGTCAAAAATGTAATTTATTTGATTAAATGTCCGTGTGGTATTGGATACGTGGATGAGACGACACAGCTAGTGAAGGATCGGATTAGACAACATACGGCTGCCATCCGAATATGTCATCCAGATGCACCTGTCGCCCATCATTTCACACAAGCTGGGCACAATGTCAGTCAGTTAAGATATCAGGTGATTGATGGTGTGAAGAGGAAGCACCACGGTGGAGACATGCAGAGAATACTACTCCAGAAAGAAACACAATTGATTAGACGCGGTAAGCACCAGAGGCATGAACAAGGAATTGGACCTCAGCTGTTATTTTTAATAACACTGCTACATGAACACTCCTGTGGACACTGGTGTGAGTTGCTTCACGCACTTTATACCTAGTGCTGTTTTAATGCTGTTTTACTTCTATGCCAGGCCTGATACACTGATCCCACTGATGCGTAGGTTGCTCTGTGTTCAATTATGTGGCTGGTCAATGCTGTAGTTATTAGTGATGGCCTTCTGGCGGTGATCCTTCCTTCATTTGGCTGGTGGATTTTTGGTTGGGGAAAGAGGGACAAGGGAAGTACCTTATGGTCCATCTGGATCAGAGGGAATGGGCCTGAAGAAGGGGTATCCACCTCGAAACGTTGCCCCCCTGATTTAGCCTCCCCCATTGTGTTTGTTTCCCCCACACCTTGTTTTTTGTCTTTTCACTCCCTTACCCTGTGTTCTTTCCCTATACCACGTATACCCTAGAGTTCCATTATCCACTGTGAGACATCTCTCCGAGTAATTGTTATCTTGTGTATACATTAAATTATCTGCATGTTTGGCTTATTTCCTGGTTTACTATTTTTCACTATTGTGGCATATTCTGTTCTTTTGTCTCCTATTTCTGATGTTCAAAGACATCACCAGGACTGGAGTGGATCCAGAAGTATCCACACCAGGACAAGTTCAGTTCCAAACAAAGATTTTCATCACAAAGTATTCCAGGCACCATGGAGGTCTGTTTTTCAGCACAATCTCCAACTGGTTGTTAGACAGCCAGTCAGACTTTTTAGGCTGCATTTGGACCTCAGGTCATTTTACTGTACATTATTCACTTAAGTATTATTATTCACTTTATATGAGTATAGCCTGGGTCCCTCTGGTTCCCTGTTTGTCCCCCTACCTTTCCATAGGCAGCGGAGGCTAGGGAGAGTGCGGGGGGATGCACAGCAGGGGAACTACAAATCCCAGCAACCTCAAGGGCTGCAAACCACATGTTGCCAGGCAACATAGGGCTGAGAAATGCATGGCAGTTAGAATTCTGTCAGTTGTGGTTCTGACAGTTAGGGGGACTGACAGTTGGAGCCAGGACAGAGAAAGGGAAGGTAGGGTCTGGGTGTCAGTGGCAGCCCGACTAGGCCAGATTAACACTTTAGGTCCAAGATAGGCTCCACTCACCTAATCAGATTGTTGCTGCTATAGGGAAACCCCTAGCTAGGGACATTCCCCTGTAGCTGTATACAGTTAGTGTATAGTGCCATTTGAAAACACCGCATAGCAATTTTCAGACTGTGGTCTGGGGCAGGACCACCACAAGACTATCATAGACTATCAAAGGTGAGACCCTCCTACCGGAGTGCACCCCACGCAGAGGCGGAGGCTTCACTGACATTGACGTTTTTGGATCCCTTTAACTTTTTGGCCATACCCGTGTGCTGGAGTACCTGTGCAGGTACCTCACAATGTGCACCAACTATGACACTTTGTTACTGTGGGCAGTGCTTTCTCACACATTGGGTGGCTTGCTCTTGTGGACACCAAGGAGGTTGGGTGCCCAGGGGCCTCTCAGTACTTTGGGGAAATTCCATCAGAGGTGGACACTATGGTTGGAGGGCACAGTGGGGCTACAGCCTGCGAGGCCTATATTGCATGTGGGTTAATGATACTTGATATCTGTTATTATTATATTATATTTATATCTGTGTTCAGTAAACTATTATTAAATACAAGTGTGTGATCTTATTGCATTAGGTCCTGTGAAGGGGATATCCGGCACTGTCAGGATCCCTTCCAGGTGGAGGCACTGTCACCAGACAGATCAGGTACACCCCGGGCTCCCATCAGCAAAGGTTCAGGCCTCCTGTGAGCCACAGGTAAAGCACCACACACTCAGTAGCCACCACATTTACCATAGGGTGGGGGAAACAGCGCTACATGTATATTTATATAATTGTATGATTTGACACTAGCGCTATCTGCACTAATTATTCACCCATCTGGGTACTGTCACCACACTTCCATAATATACATATTTCACTTTTTGTGGGCCATCGATTATAAGCCTCAGATTTCGCTCACATTTTAGATCAGGCCTGCACAACATGCGGCCCGGCTGGCCTCTCAATGACTCCGGCCGGGCGCCAGTTAATTAAATAAATGTAAAAAAAAAAAAAAGTTTAAAAAAGTTAAAAAAAAATGGCGGCGATTCCCCCCCCCCCTGGGTTTTGCGGTGCGCGAGGCGGCGGCGGCGGCGGTGTGCAGGTGCAGCAGCATGAGGAGGATGCAGCAGCCATGAGTATTTTTTTTTTCAATAGCAGGATGCCGGGGTGCGGGGCTTTAGAATAGAAGGGATTGGTTGGAGTTCATAGCATGCCAAGTGCGGGGCTTAGTACAGGGCAGAGGATGTGCTGAGCTAAGGTGTGTGTGTGTGTGTGTGTGTGTGTGTGTGTGTGTGTGTGTGTGTGTGTGTGTGTGTGTGTGTGTGTGTGTGTGTGTGTGTGTGTGTGTGTGTGTGTGTGTGTGTGTGTATAACGGGCTGCTGCAGGGGGGGGGTGAAAAACAGGCTGCTGCAGGGGGGGCGGTGGTGGGTGTTAAAAACAGGCTGCTGTAGGGGGGGTGGGAGTGAAAAATGGGCTGCTGCAGGGAGGGGGTGTTAAAAACGGGCTGCTGCAGGGGGGGTGAGTGTGAAAAACAGGCTGCTGCAGGGGTGGTGGGCGTGAAAAACGGGCTGCTGGTGGAGGGGGGGGCAAATGGGCTGCTGTGGGGTGGGGCAAATGGAGTGGTGTGGTGGGGGAGAAGGGATGGGGGAGAAGGGGTGGGGGGAGAGAGAGGAGGCAGAAGGGGGAGAAGGGAGAGAGAGGGGGCAGAAGGGAGAGAGGGGGAGAAGGGAGAGAGAAGGGGGAGAAGGGAGAGAGGGGGAAGAATGGAGAGAGATGGGGGGAGAAGGAAGATAAAGGGGGGAGAAGGGGGAGAGAGGGAGAGAGAGGGGGGAGAAGGGAGAGAGGGGGGGCATAAGGGAGAGAGAGGGGGGGCAGAAGGGAGAGAGAGGGGGAGAAGGGAGACAGAGGGGGGAGAAGGGAGAGAGAGGGTGGGTGAAGGGAGCAGGAGGGGGGGTATGAGGAGGGGAGGGGTGAGGTATGAGGAGGGGGAGATGTAATGTTTTTTTCTGTATCACAATAAGAAAACAGTTAAGTAAAAGTTGCGCGCTAAAATATATTTTTCCGCGGTAGGTGCGATATGGGTTTGGGGGGTGGGGGGGGCTGCTCCTTTCATTTGTCCCGGGCCCCATGATTTCTGTTGACGGCCCTGTGGGTGATGTGAGGTGCAGGGGGGGAGACGGTAATGGGTGATGGGAGGTGCAGGGGGGAGAGGGTGATGGGTGATTTGAGGTGCAGGGGGGGAGGGTGATGGGTGATGGGATGTGCAGGGGGGTGATTGGAGGTGCGGGGTGTGTCATTGGAGGTGCAAGGGGGGTGATTTGAGGTGCATGGGGTGATTTGAGGTGCAAGGGGGTGATTTGAGGTGCAGGGAGGTCATTGGATGTGCATGGGGGTGATTTGAGGGGCATGGGGGGTGATTTGAGGTACAAGGGGGTGATTTGAGGTGCAGGGAGGTCATTGGAGGTGCATGGGGGTGATTTGAGGGGCATGGGGGTGATTTGAGGTACAAGGGGGGTGATTTGAGGTACAAGGGGGAGTGATTTGAGGTGCAAGGGGGTGATTTGAGGTGCAGGGGGGTCATTGGAGGTGTAAGGGGGTGATTTGAGGTGCATGGGGGGGTGATTTGAGGTGTATGGGGGGTGATTTGAGGTGCATGGGGGGTGATTTGAGGTACAAGGGTGGGTGATTTGAGGTACATGGGGGTGATTTGAGGTGCAAGGGTGGTGATTTGAGGTGCAAGGGGGGAGAGTGATGTGAGCTGCAAGGGGGGAGTGATGTGAGGTGCAAGGGGGGAGAGTGATGTGAGGTGCAAGGGGGAGAGTGATGTGAGGTGCAACGGGGAGAGTGATGTGAGGTGCAGGGGGCGAGTGATGTGAGGTGCAAGGGGGAGAGCGATGTGAGGTGCAAGGGGGGAGAGGGATGTGAGGTGCAAGGGGGGAGAGGGATGTGAGGTGCAGAGGGGGTGTGATGTGTGTGCTGTGCAGGGGGGTATTGTGTGTTTGATGTGGAGGGGGAGTATTATGTGTGTGGGTGAGGGGGAGAGATGGGGGTATGAGAGATAGAAGGGGAGTATCGCAAAGGTTGATAGTGAGGGGAGATATGAGGATGATGATGAAGGGTGCTGGGGGAGATATGAGGATGATGATGAGGGGTGCTGAGGGAGATATGAGGATGATGATGAGGGGTGCTGGGGGAGATATGAGGATGATGATGAGGGGTGCTGGGGGAGATATGATGATGATGATGATGATGATGATGATGATGATGATGATGATGATGATGATGATGATGATGATGATGATGATGATGATGATGATGATGATGATGATGATGATGATGATGATGATGATGATGATGATGAATGTGCTGGAGGAGAGATGATGATGATGATGATGATGATGATGATGATGATGATGATGATGATGATGATGATGATGATGATGATGATGATGATGATGATGATGATGATGATGATGATGATGATGATGATGATGATGAATGTGCTGGAGGAGAGATGATTATGATGATGATGATGATGATGATGATGATGATGATGATGATGATGATGATGATGATGATGATGATGATGATGGTGATGATGATGATGATGATAATGATGATGATGATGATGATGATGATGATGATGATGATGATGATGATGATGATGATGATGATGATGATGATTTTAACCGTGCGGCCCAATTTTTTTTTACTTGGAGCAGTTTGGCCCTTCTCACTTTACGAGTTGTGCAGACTTGTTCTAGATCAACACAGAAAGAGAAAGGATCTAAACCTGTTATAATTTTTTTTTTTTTTAAGACAATTTGCAAGTAAAATGAACCTGTGATCTGCCAGATTTATTTAAATACTTAATATCACATGGCATTTCCATTACAGCATCCTGTATGTCAAGAGCTACATACTGTATGTAGCAAAACATACTGTCTTAATGCTGCTGCCACAATCGGTCAAGCAACTGCGGCGGTCGTGGCAAAGAAGGATTAATGCTTCAGAGGATCCAATTTAGTATGAATCCTGGGAAAATAATTAAATAAATATGAAATAGTTATTTTTTGCATAAATATAATTATAAAATGTGTTTTCCAGCTGTACTTGATAAAGCATTTGTCTTTGTTGTAATAATTCTTAATTTAGTTAAGAATCAATATTTAGTTGATTCATTGTTAAAAACTTGAATATACATTTCATAATAAGGTAAAGTATTTGGCAATAAGGGAACATTGGCTACAAATGAGTGTCTGCAATAATATAAACAATCTTTCCTGGTTTGTGTTTTCTAATAAATTCCATAGTTATTCAGATGTAGCCATGATAACTTTCCTTTTTTTCAGTTACAGCTGTAGTGTAGCAGACATTATTGCCCTGTTAAAGTGGAACCACACAAATATAATGTTAATGTAACACCTGCTACTGTACATTCGTATGGCTGTGCATTCTGTGGCAACATTACCACTGAATCCTATGGACACTCTGTAAGTCATAATTCATTATGTTGAGGTACTGTATCTAGGATGAAAATGAGTCAAGCTACATCAAAAAATTGAATGTCATTTATTTTAGGTCTTTTAGGTCAACCTACACGGTATAGAGGTTAGTATACAATAATTAAGACTGAATAGTAATTGAAATAATAAAGCCTACAACATACTTACATTTTTCAGGATACAGGAAAAGGAAATTGGTGACACAGGGTGTTCACATTGGAAAGTGAAAAAATAGAAAAGGGGAACGTACACAATGATGTTTATAGTATTTACAGTAGCAGTCTCAGGTAGTGACATAACATTATATACAGTACATTACAAAACAGTCTCAGCAGGATGCAAATAGAGTAGGCCAATTATACTCCAATTATACCTGAACTATGTGATGACAACACCATATACAGGTAAAATAGACTAACAACATACTAGGATGATATTAATGAATGAGTGCTGCTTGAATATTCAGTAAAATAAAAGCATACAGTGGAGGCGCATGCGCGACGGGAACGGAGATGGCGGCATGAACTAAGTGCTCCGCTACCCGCTGGCAGAAAATAAATAAAAAATAACGTTAAAACTCAACGCACACATAAATAAGACACTGCACCCACAACAACTAAGCACACGGCACAAAAGAGGATGGCGGCGACCCGAAAAAAGACGAAGCAGAAGGTGGATGTGCGCACCTACTTCGTGGGGGCAAAAAAGACCCGGGAAACAGACAGCATGGCGGCTTCAGATTCGGACGCCGCACCGGAGCTAGAGATGGCAATGGAGGAGCCTACAGGGGCACTTAAGAGAGAGATAGCACAGCTCCTCTCTGACCTTAAAACATTCTTTTGGGGGGAGGTAGAGCACCTGCGGAGAGACATCCTCAGCATTGGGACCCGAACAAACGATTTTGAGGAAAAGATGGAGGAGACTACCAAGTGCCAGAGGGAGACCGATACCAGGGTTACTACTCTAGAGCGGAAGTTGGCGGAGCTAGAGGAGCGCCATGAGGACAGTGAAAATCGGGACAGGAGGAATAACCTGAGGGTCCGGGGGATCCCCAAGGAGGTCCAAGACCCCGAATTGATGCTTAGCAGATGGATGACTTCCATTATGCCGGGGAAGACGGAGGCAGAGCTGGTCATGGACCGGTGTCACCGCGCTTTGCGGGCCCGTCCACTGCCGAACAACCCCCCCAGGGACATAATTCTACGCCTGCACCACTTCACTACCAAAGCAGAGATTTGCAAAATTACCAGGGCTACACCAATGGTGGCGTTTGAGGGAATTGAGATGGCCATAAACCAGGACATTTCCCCGATCACGCTGGCGAGAAGACAGGCCCTCCAACCTGTTACCAGATTACTGGATAAGGAAATAAGGTATAGGTGGGCCTTCCCATTCGCGCTGATAGTGGTGCAGAATGGCCGGTCACACACACTTAAGCACCTGTCGGATGTCCCGGAGTTTCTGAAAAAACTGGGCATACCCAACACGCTCCAGCGGTCAGAGGCCCCAGGGGTGCGCCCGCCCCGGCAGACGGAGTGGGAAAGAGTGGGCTCAGCGGCCGTGCAACGCAAAGAAAAGACGGGACCCTCGAGACCTACCTGAGGACTAATTGACCCGCTCTCTAGTACACCCAGAGCTATCTGTTCTTACTCCTTTTCAGCAAAGGATGTTGGGACTGTTCCCCTTGTTGATTGCTGCCCTGCGTTGGAGTGTCCCCGGAGCCCCCCCCCCTCCCCGTGGACCGAGTCCAGACGATTGAGCTCCAGAGAAAGATAGAGTGACGGCTGAAAATGAAGAAATTCATTACTCACCAAAATGGCTTCCTGGCAAGATCCACGGGACAAGTTGGAGAAGACGTGAAGAAAAATAATGGCGGACGCTGTTTCGGCACGAAATCGTGGTGCTCCAGCCGGCTCCGCCCTCGGGACACGCCTGCTTCCTCTGCTACTCACAGGCGGATGTGCGCTCTCTGCCCCGATGACGTCAGGGGGCGGTTCCTCACAGAGTCCCGTTGGACAGGAAGTGATGTCAGAGGAAGCGCCTGAAGCTCAGGGGAGAGACTGGGCTGGGACTGGGGGGACGGGGTTGGGGCCGGAAGACCCGAATTGTGGCAGCGGGGGCTCCCCGGGGATGTGCGCGAATTACCCCGCTGGGGAGAGTGGTTCAGTTAAACTAGTTGGGTAGCCAGTTCTAGAGTTTAGTAGATAGAGTTTAGTAGATAGTGCAGTTAGAGTAGAATCAGTTCACAATACAGTTGAGCTTTAGGAAATAGATTTTGTTAACAGTAATAGAAAATATAATGTCTGCTCTGCCGGCAGGGGGGCAGGTGAATGCCCTCGTCCCTGCCTGTTGGCATGCGCCCTTGGGGCTGGGCTGCGGTCTTAAACCACAGTCCAGTCAAAGACCTGGGAATTCGTGGGCCGGAACAAGCCCCACGAGCTTGGACAGGAGGGAGGGAGAATCCAGGGCATGGGCGATATTCCCAGGCATTAAACCATAGGTCAGTTAGGACCAATATGGTTTTCTTTGTGCATGTTACATGGCTATGTGTTCATTGTCACTCCCCTATGTGTTTTCCCTCCCCACCCCCAGGTTTCCCCAGAGGAGGTACCACGGCAACACGGGACCATCAAAACCACTCCTGGTACCCACTGAGAACTCAAGGCATGGGTAGGATGCGAACGCACTACACACACAAAGACTCACTATATATACACACATGGCAGTGACGTTCATATCACAAAATGTCAAGGGATTTAATTCCCCACAGAAACGTAGAATCGCCTTTGCAGAATTCAAACGTAGACAAACAGACGTTCTCTTCCTTCAAGAAACGCATTATAGTTCCAACAAAAACCCAGGGTTCATAGACAAACATTTTAGGAGGTTCTATCTCGCCTCAGCCAAAGAAAAGAAAAAAGGGGTTGCTATACTACTCCACAATAGAGTCCCGTTTGAGGTAGAAAAAATAAAACGAGACCCAGAAGGTAGATATATCATACTGGTGGGACTATTGCAGCAGTGCAGAGTAACCATGGCATGCGTTTATGCCCCATGCGAAAGAGATCCCCAGTTCTTTGCAGAGTTCTTTCTCAAGCTTCAGCGCTGGGCAGCCGGAAATATAATAGTAGCGGGAGACTTTAATAAGGTCCTGGACCCCCGTATAGACAGATCCCCGAGACAGGAGAGGGAAAGACAAACAGGAGCTACAGCACTACTAGATGGGCTAAGACGAGGATGTCTGGTGGACATATGCCGGGAACAACACCCGGGTGAGCGTGCCTATACATTCTACTCACACCCTCATGCCAGTTATAGCAGGCTAGACCACTTCTTTGTGTCGAGCAGAATGGTCCCACAAATCTCCGACACCTTAATTTATGACATTTCATGGTCGGACCATGCATCAATTGAGCTAAGATGCACACAAATTAGGCCGGTTAGCCCGGGAGCAAACTGGAAATTGAACGAGTGCCTGATTAAGATCCCGGATCTGGCACAGACAGTCAAAGAAAAGATTAGGCAGTTTTTCTTAACAAACACTGGCACGGTGGAATCTCACATCACACTGTGGGAGGCTCACAAGGCCACAATGCGTGGAATACTGATTAGTCTAGCGGCTAGAAGAAAGAAGCAGAGGGAAACAAAATTGACACAACTATATAAGAGGTTACATGAGCTCTCTACACTCCATAGCCGATCAGGTAGAGGGGACATTCTAAAGGAGTTGAAGGATGTAAGGATCGAGCTTAACCTCCTCCTCACATCCCAGGCCAAGAGGGACTTGAGCTGGACCAAGAGGAAATTCTTTGAGAAAGCCAACAAGCCAGACACCATGCTAGCTAACAGGATTCGTAATAGGCAACCAAGTTATAATATACAGGCAATCAGGACCACTTCGGGGGAAATGTCCTCCAACCCCAAACGTATAGTGGAAGAGTTTAGACTTTATTATGAGCAGCTATACAATGGGGAGAAGGTGGCACACAACACAAAGACAAACAAATTACTACAGACATTTCTGAGAGAAGCAGCTCTACCTAGGCTGAACAGACTGGAGCGCGAGGCAATCCAGACTGATTTCACTCTGGAGGAATTGATAGAGGTTGTCAAGAACCTAAAACCCTCTAAAGTCCTGGGCCCGGATGGGTTTTCTAATTTGTATTACAAAAAATTTATCGTAATTTTAGCCCCGCACATGCTCAAAGTATTTAACGGAGTCTTGGCGGGGGAACCCTTCACAGACCAGATGCTCCAGGCGTCGAAATCCATAATCCATAAGAAGGACAAAGATCCTACAAATTGCCAAAGTTATAGGCCGATATCCTTAATCAATTCAGATGTTAAAATTTACTCCAAATTACTGGTCAATAGATTGAATGCGATCCTGCCGAGGCTTATCCACCCGGACCAGGTTGGCTTTATTAGAGACAGACAAGCGGCCGACAATACTAGAAGGATAGTAGATGTCATTAATTTCATTAATGCCAAAGGGATCCGAGGCCTAGTACTAAGCTTAGACGCGGAAAAGGCCTTCGACAGGATTGACTGGCCATATATGGAGTCCACGCTTGGGGCATTCGGGTTTGGGGGCAAAATTCTGGGGGCAATAAAAGCATTATACACAACGCCGACCGCCAAGGTGGTTCACCAGGGCTTCCCATCGGAGTTGTTCAAAATCAAAAGCGGGACCAGACAGGGCTGCCCACTTTCGCCCTTGTTGTTCGCCTTATGCGTGGAACCGCTAGCGGCACACATACGTAGTAACCCTGACATATCGGGAGTTTAAATCCACTCTCAGGAGCATAAAGTTGCTCTATACGCGGACGACATCATCCTGTCATTGACAAAGCCGCTTACCTCGCTACCCAATCTGTTTGCTCTCCTAGAAAAATTCAACAGAATCTCTGGTTTTAAGATCAATCAGTCTACAGTAAATCGGAGGCGCTAAATCTAAATATCCCAAAAGAAACAGAGAAATTAATAGAAATTAATTTTCAGTTTAAATGGCAGCTTAAAGCTATAAAGTACCTAGGGGTATATCTTACCAAACAGAGCTCCACTCTATATCAGGCGAACTATCCAAGGCTACTGAGAGCCCTCACAAAAGAACTTAAGGAGTGGTCCGCTTACGGAATATCCTGGATTGGCAGAATCTATTGTGTGAAGATGAACCTTCTCTCCCTTTTATTGTATCTGTTCCAAACTCTTCCGATACCCATGGTGCGATCGGAGATTAAAGAATTGCAGAATGTAGTAACGAAATTCATTTGGAAAAATAAAACACCGCGGGTAAAAATGTCAATTATGCAAAGACCTAGGGAAACTGGGGGTCTGGCGGTGCCGAGCTTGATGGCATATTATAAGGTGGCACAATTATGTCAAATTACTCAGTGGCATGGCGATCCGGAGCTGAGGCGATGGGTGGCACTGGAGAAGGAGGTGTGCGGCCCGCTGGAGCTCAAGGATCTAATTTGGTACCCTAAATCTAGATTAAAAGACTTAAAGGATCCGCTGACCTCGGTGCTTAACTCCCTGTCGGTCTGGGAAGCGGCTAAAAATAATCACTCATTAACCTCATAACACACTCTAATGGCTCCCCTATATGGAAATCCAGATTTTGCTCCAGGGCTAGATGGTAAGAACTTCACACGTTGGTAAAATTTGGGGCTTTGAAGGCTAAAGGACCTGGAGGGTTGAGACACGATCAAACCATTCGAGCTATTACAGTCAGAAACGGACCTCCCTAACACAGAATTCCTTAGATACCTCCAGGTCCGGGCATTTTATACCAAACACCTAAACAGACCACCGCTAACTAATTTTGAGAAGCTCTGTGGTCGGGGCACAGACACACGGGGACTCATCTCTGCTCTATACAGGGAAGTGGTTAGGTCGGACATCGACGGCTCTCATAAAACCAGGTTCATGACACAATGGGAGACAGACGTGACAGGGCCACTAGAAGACGAAGACTGGACAGCGATCTTTAAGGCTACGGCCAGTAGCTCGATTTGTACGACATTGAAGGAGAACTCATATAAAGTATTAATGAGGTGGTATCTCACCCCAGTTAGACTGGCAAAATTCGTAGCGGGAGCTTCCCCGTTCTGTCCCAGGCAGTGCGGGGAACAGGGAGATCTGGTGCACATGCTGTGGTCTTGTCCACGACTCATACCCGTCTGGACGCAAATCAGAGATTGGCTACAGAGGATCTTTTTGGGCCTCAAAATTCAACTAAACCTGTTAGGTAAGCCCACGAATGAAGTGTCTAGATCAGGAAACAAATTAATCGCACACTTTGCTGCGGCTATGAGGTGCGAGACCGCAGCACTGTGGAAGCAGAATGCAATTCCATCAATAGATAAAATTCGGAACAGAATTTGGTTTGTTTGCCAGATGGAAAAGTTGACAAGTTTGGTCAACGACACTGGCCCAAATTTCCAAAAAGTCTGGTTGCCGTGGTTGGCTCAGACTGATATCCTGGGGGTGAGCAATGCCTCCGTCTGGCTTTAATAAAATCAGGTGGGTTCTCCTTCGAAGGCGGACAGGAACTGCGTGTGGAAGCACATAGGGACGACACTAACAACGTGCCGCAAGGATACCGAGGGCGGATGAGCGCCCCCCTACCTCAATGCCTGGTGCCACGTGGACACAGATGGGTATGAGTCTGGAGCAGCGGTCTAGGACAAGAGAATAACAACAATGGAGATACCTCCTCTACCATACCCCCCCCTTCATTCCCTCCCCTCCTCCTACCCCAATTCTCTCCTGTCTAACCTTTCCCATGTTTGTATTGATGTGGTCTGTCCCACAGTACACCTTATGGTACCAATGTGATACTTGTATGCTATATTCTTGAAAAACCAATAAAAGAAAGTTAAAAAAAAAAAAAGCATACAGTGGCGGCCGATCTGAGTCTAAGTCGGCTAGACCGCGGCTCTCAGATTAACCCGGGTAGGTGCGTTTTTTGTCGTTTTCACCCGGAGTGAACTGCGTTATTTTCGCGCTCGTGATATTAGCATTTTATTCTCGCTGTCTGCAATACTGCAATGCCGTGTAAAAACTCAGGGGGGCGTTTGAGAGCTGTTGTTTTGGATGTCTAATACCTTCACGGTTCAACCTACGTCAGTACACAGTCTGTGTGTGTGCGCGCAGTAATTCTAAATTTGCATATTTAAAGTATACATGCATTTGCAGTGCTGTTCTGCAGTACAGTATGTCTCAGTATGTCTCATTTGAAAATTGTTGAAATGCATAGGCGTGTACTGTACTGTAACAGTGTCACATTTTGGCATATACAGCGCTCTCCCCTCGCTCAGGATAATTAACTGCACTGCAGGGTATTTCAACTTCTTATCTTCTCTACAAAGCATTACATCTCTCCCACACCATTCCTTTGAACGTGTGTCTGGTTTCAATCACATTCCTGCTTGACAGAATTTACTGTGCATGCGCCTGTAACTTCGCCCACCACTGCTTGTTTGCCTGAGTGAGTGACCAAAAAAAATTAACATTTTTTTTATTGTAATTTTTTTTTTCTCCACAAGCCTGCAAAAACCATTTTACTGTATTACGATATTCAATATGTGCTGTAGCTTTTGATTGCGACCCTGTGCGTTTGACTGCACGTGGTTGATTTGTGTGCTTTTTACGTACTGTATTTGGGTGTGTATTATTATGATGAACTGCCTTTTTAAATTAAAGTATGTCTTTAGCTTTAACTTCATGCAGCTGTACCCTGTAGCCCCATCCCCCACGAACGCTAGCTCAAGGATTTGAAATTCCACGGAGTCGTTAATTTTCTGAATCTTGCTATTGTGTTCTTAATTCGTCCATAGCCGAGCTACAAAGCCTCACTGCGCCTGCGTGTAATCCTTTTTGAGATGGGAGCTGCTTACTGCGCATGAGTCACCCAACCCCCCCTCTCCACAGAGTCGTTAATTTACTGAATCTTGCCATTGTGTTCTGAATCCGTCCATAGCCGAGCTACAAAGCCTCACTGCGCCTGCGTGTAATTCTCTTTGAGATGGGAATTTTGAGGGTTTGTTTACGGCAACGCTTTGGAAAATCCCTTCTCAAATTTGATTTGCACAGAGCATCACTTCTCTATGCGCCTGTGTGTAATCCTCTTTCGGATGGAAGCTAGTTTATTCCTGCTCATGAGCCTGTAACTTTACCCACCACTGCTTGCTTGAGTGCCCCCCCCAAAAAAAATTTAATTATGATTTTTTAACTGTTATTTTATCCACAAGCCTGCAAAAACAATCTTGATATTACGATATTAAATCTGTGCGTTTGCCTGCACATGGTTGATTTGTGTGCTTTTTATGTACTGTATTTGGGGGGTGTAGGGATTAAATTACAGTATTATGATGAACTGCCTTTTGAAATTACTGTACTTTACAGTATGTTATTTCTTTGAACTGCTGCACAACTAATCCTTCATCCCTCCCCAACGCACACACAAACTCTTATCGACAGACACCTCCACAAAGTCATTAATTATCTGAAGTTAGTCATTGTGTTTTTAATCCATCCCTAGCCGAGCGTCAATTGCCTCACTGCGCCTGCGTGTACTCTAATCCTTTTGCTGCGAGTAGAAAGAAATACAAACACAAGAATGTATATTCGTTGTTTAGTCGATGTGTATTCAATGTGCAGTGAATCCACAAAATGGATGGAGTACTTATATGGTAATGACTCACATTAGAGTATGCCCACTTTCAACACCTGTACCTCGCTGCCATGCATAAAAGGTTACACACTTTGCATAGACCACCACTCGATGATCTTTATCTGAACTTGCCCTTGTCCAGATACTGCATTATGCCATCTGCTTCCATGGATCAACCCCGATTCTACAGACGCAGGAACCCACTCGCCTCTGCCATGCCTGTCAAGCAGAAAAAGCGAAAGGCGGTTGCCGTTTCCACGCCAAGGCAAAAGCGACAGGCTAAGGCCAATAGAGAAAACCTTCTGCTGACCCCAAAGGCTAAGGGTTTTCATAGACGTCGGCCTTATTATGTCAAGAAGATATACGGTGATGTACTCTCAATGCAAAACGATTGGCAGCCAACCCATCGAACCCGCAGACCACTTCCTCACATACGCTTCGACGACTCTGCTGCCGCTGTCCCGGAAATCTTCAGCCCGTCTTCTCCACCCCTCGTCCTCGATGCTGCTGCCGCCCTACTAGAAACCCACAGGCTATCCTGTCCAGTTCTTTCCGACGATACTGCCTCTGAAATCCACGGGTCATTTTCTCCTTTGCTAATAGACGACTCTGCTTCTCGCCCGGAAATCCAAAGGTCACTTTCTCCATCCCTCTTCGACGACGCTGCCGCTTCTCCTCTACCGGATATCCACAGGTCACCTCCTCCACCCTTCTTTGTCGATGCCGCCGCTTCTCTCCATGGAACCCCCATCTCATCCTCCGTTGCACCCAACCACCCAGATGTCCACACGCCATGCACAAGAAGCAGCTCGTTAGACCGGATGCTGAATGGGATAATTGTGGATCTCCCCAGGAACTCTATTGTGCTGGCAAAGATAGATCTGCTTCTGGAGACAATGCTAAATGTGGAGCAACGGATGCTACAAATGGATCAACGGATGATACATATGGATCAACGGATGCTAGATATGGATCAACGGATGCAACATATGGATCAACAGATGGATCGATGGATGGAGAAGATAGAGGCTGACATAGCGGGTATACATCATTTGCTCGGTGCTAATGCCCCTGTTTCCCCGACTCCGGAGCAGGGGGGTGACATGGATGTGATGAATGGGAGCATCAACCCCCTTCCATCACCAAGTGCACCCCCTCCACCAGAAGATGTAGTGTACATGTATGCCGTTGAGGAGGACATGACAACCCCGTCAAGACCACGCCAGGAGACAACACGTTGACCAAGAAAACTTCCTCCCAGACAACCTACCATCGTCCGTTACCTCAAGCACACCCGCGCGCAGAAGACCTACATTCACTCGCATCGATACGGTGCCTGACATCACCCTGTGCGATCTGCCACCGGCGCTCAGGGAGAAGTATAGGGTGATGAGTGCTGGTGCACCCCACAAGTATGCCTTGTTACTTTTTAAGCACCATGTTCCCTACTCGTTGTACTGCCACTCGTTGTAGTTCTGAGTGAACTACGAAGGAAATCGCGTAAAAAAGGCGCTTCCTGCCAATTTAAGAAAGAACATTCTGGATGAAATGCGGCGCTTTTATCCAATTACAGATCCTGTAATGAAAGGACGGACAATGTGGTGGACTTTCTGGTTTAATCACGGGAACTGTAAGACCATACTGTTGTGCTGAACTGTGTGTACATGTTTTGACCTGCTGAACTTAAATAAAGGAGATGTTGTTGTGTGTTTTTTAACTTGTATTTATACAGAAATCTTTTAACTTGCTATACACACACACAGGACCTGCACAATTCCAGTCCCTGAGGGCTGCAAACAGGCACGTTTTTCAAGGTTGTCCTGAAAACCGGGCCTGTTTGCTGCCCTCGAGGACTGTAGTGGTGCAGGTCTGACTGACAGTTTTGCACACCATCCCACTGTACTGTATATGTTTCTTTAATAAAGGAGATGTTTCGTTTTGTATTTTATGAATAAAGATTTTTTTTAATCACAGGTAAGACCATACTGTTGTGCTGAACTGTATTGTACATGTTTTGACCTGCTGTACTTAAATAAAGGAGATGTTGTTGTGTGTTTTTTTAACTTGTATTTATACAGAAATGTTTTAACTTACTGTACACACACACAGGACCTGCACAATTCCAGTTCCAGTTCCAATTCAAAGGTTACCCTGAAAACCGGGCCTGTTTGCTGCCCTCGAGGACTGTACTGGTGCAGACTGTTTTGCACACCATCCCACTATATATGTTTTGACTTGCCGTTCTTTAATAAAGGAGATGTTGCGTTTTGTATATTTTATGAATAAAGAATTTGTTTTTAAAACATGTGACTGTAAACCATACTGACTGACATAAATGTTCTCACAACTGTAGCAGTAAACCATACACCTGTTGAAGTTTTGAATTGCTGTGCACTTATAATGTTTCTACATTGTACAGTATTTGTAAATAAATGTTTTTGTATTTACTCCACCAATAAAAGAACATGTTGATTTGTTTTACATTGTTCCATTTGCTCCTTTGCTACTGTAACAAAATTACAGTGTTTCTAGAATGTACACTACAGTCCAGGCACACTGTACTGTATACTGTAGGCATGCTCAGTACAAGAGTATTAAAAAAATAGAAGACATATACAGTACTGTACTGTATGTACTGGCACTGTATAGAAGACACATACTGTATGTACAGTACTGTAATACATGTAGAATAAATGCGTAGTTTTTATTTTTTCGGGTTTATTACACAGTATACTGTTTATAAAAAAGTATTGTATACTGTACGGCCAGAAAACATCAGCATACTGTTTCGGGTACAGTATTCTATCCTAATCAATAACAACGGCCACTAAACTGTAGACTCCGGTACGTGGGTTTTTCAATCCAATTCAGGAATTGTTACACAAAGCGATATTATCCATCGAAATCCCTCCATTAGCCGTTTTCTTTTCTGAGAAAAAACAAAAAGAAAAGTTTTACTGTAATGGTCAGCCCCCTAAAAAAGTTCCCAGCCAGTCCCACCAATAATTTTCTCGGGGGGCGTCTCCTGTTCACATGCGCATGCGCCTACGGTCGATGTAATGACACGCATATGCGTTTCAAGAAGGTTCCAATGCGCATGCGCCTAGCGTTCCACCAGTTGTTCAGTATCTGCAGTACAGTACTGTAGAAGCCGCTCAGCCAGTGATATTGCTTACAGGAGAATCGCTTGACTTTTGAATCGCACCGATATTGATACTGTATTGTGAAAATAAAAAAAACACAGAAAATAATACGGCAACAATACTCACCATAGAATTTCCCATTCATCTGGTGCCGGTGCCGGTCCACTGCCAGTCCAGTGTTCTTGATCATCCATGTCGATAGTTTGCAGTGGTACTAGTCCACCTGTAGTCAGCTGATGAGGCTGGAAATTGCTTAGGTACATGCAGGCTTGATCGAAACTGAACGCGATATCCGGCTCAATGCGTTCTGGATAGACAGCAAGGGTTGTCACTGACGGTGGGACCGTTATTGGAAGCCGGTGCCGGTGCATTGCTTGGCAGCGACTGTCATTTCTTAGTTGGTTTTAACACGACCCTTCGCCTTTTGCCGTCTGCATGATCATAGATACAGGAAAAAGCCGGTTATACACACCAATACCCTCCAACAAATTGTGGCTCAATACGATAAAAACAGGGATCGCTACATAACCTTTTCCTTATTGCACGTTTCCACGTATGAGGAGCTGTAAAAGTCATAGTCATAGTTTTCGATAAAATACTGATAAATTTGTACAACTGTTGCCATCTTATCATCTGTTGCATTAATCGCGGCCCATATCAAATACGCGTAACTTCTGTCGGGTTTTTGGAAAACGGGCTGCACTTGAACACTCATGGCGGGCGGCGGGTCTCTGGAGAATACTGTAACCGAAACTGGTCTTTGTCTTTCTTTAATATGAAAAGCCTAAATTGATACATTTTTGTAACCTCTTCCTTCAGTCTCAAAGCCAAGTTACAATAGCACACTGTGGTATCTTTTTTAAATGAAACACCTGCAAGTCGACACATTACTGAAACGCATGCGCATTACAATTCATGAATATCTGCCATCTGGTGGACACGCGAAGAATTGCAACCTATTAAATCCGAACCATTCTCAATAAACGCATCAACCGCGCATCAACCGCGCATGACCCGTTGCTGAGAACGCAAAATGAATGCGACATGCTCCAGGTGAAGTGCGTCGCATTCCAGAAAAAAGCCAGGGAAAAACCGGCGATGTGTTAGACTCAGATGAGCGCAGCAGTATGTGAAGGATTTGCGGATAATCCTAGGGTCATCAAGGCTTCAGGACTGTGGACATTTGAAAGGTTTATAAACATTCACAAACACTGTTTTTTTTTTATCAAGGTTGGATATGGCGCTATAGTTATGTTATTAATACAAGTTTTACAGTATATTACAGATTTATAGTTAATAATGGAATTTTAGTGGGAGTACATGCTTTGGACCACCCACAGCACGAATCCTCTGGCCTCAAAACAGCCATATTCGCTGTTGCGCAGCTTGTCCTGGTACTGGAGACAATACATCCTGCTACATCTGTAGGCAGCCCAGACTACACCATCTCAGCTGGTACCGAGTATTCTCACATTATAACCCACCATATTTATAGCCTGTATTAAGTGGGCTACACTAATAAAGACTTTTGCAATTGATTTTAATGAGAGTGCACCGTCCCCTTTTCATGTTATCTAGTTTCAAGTTTTTTTACTTTTAAACTGACCAGTAATTTTGTGCCATAGAAGCACATTTTGCAGTTTGCCCAATTATATCAAAACAAAAGTTTTAACAAAGAAAAAGCATTGTCATTGACAGACAACCAGAGGACTAAATATTTTCCAGCCAAAAATACTGAGCAATTTTTTTTAACACAAATTCAGCAGCTCTTATACTTAGACGCTTTCTCATAACAATGAGCAAAAAATAATGAGTTCTGGGAATCAGAAATGCCTAGAGAAAGGTTATTGGTTTCAGCTGCTAATGAGAGGTCAATTTTAATACAGCTCTCTACCTAATTAGTTCACTAAATGAGTAATAAAATAATCAAAGCAGGGCATTAAAAGAGCAAAATGGCATGACAAGCGGAAATGTTTTCTATCCAACATGAAGGATGAATAAAAAAAAAAGACAAATGTAGTGAACATACATTTAAGATAGTTCCCACTTTTAGTCCTGTTGTGTTTGTTATTAAGTGTTTGCATGAATTTAGATGTCTACAATAGTTTTAATATCCCCTTCATTCCCAAAGTATTAAAGGGCAATTTACAGAAAAGGAATGTATTCTATGAATTATTTCAAAATGTATGTAATGCAACGCAATAAAAAAAAAACAATATATGAACAACAGTATAGTAAAAATAACAATATTTTTACATTACGATGTAATGATGTACGATATTACATATGTGCATTAACGATGTACGATATTACATATGTGCATTAACGATGCAATCCTTGATTACATATCTAGAAAAACATTGTATAAATATTAATCTAATTAAACAAATGTAACCTTTCTAATTAAACACACATAACCATGTTTAAAGCAATCACACATATTTAACCTAAACATTACATTCGCATTAATATACTTTGATCGAAGGAGGGGCTGCCCATTAAACATCTTGATCCTTCCTTACAGTGATTTTACGAGATCAAATAGTTTGGTGAGCTGCTGGCCACACTTTGACATTTTAATTACCACAATATCCTCAATAAATATAAAACATAATCAATGTATAAATCTGCATTATTATAGTGTCTATTTTAAAAAAATGGCTGCCATCACATGGTTCTTCAACCAATGAGTTATATAATATGAGATATACCACGTGGTACACCCCCAATCCAATTGGTTGAAGTATCATGGGATGGCAGCCATTTTTTGTAAAAGGATGTGACATCACCCTTTAAAGATGATGTCACTTTCTTTAAAAAAAATGGAAGATAACACATGGTACTTCAACCATTCAGATGGTGGATATACCATGTGATGCCTCGCCATCTTGTTTTATGGATGTGACGTACCTCCCTTGAAGAGGACATCACATCCTTAAAAAGAAAAAAAAAAACTGTCACATGGTAGAACATCCAATCAGATAGGAGCTGAACCATCTGATGCTCAAATGTGAAGTCACAGGCCTTATATAA
Source organism: Ascaphus truei (assembly GCF_040206685.1). Taxonomy (NCBI): domain Eukaryota; kingdom Metazoa; phylum Chordata; class Amphibia; order Anura; family Ascaphidae; genus Ascaphus; species Ascaphus truei. Next base: position 220,881,124 of record NC_134484.1, read on the forward strand.
GGTCTGTCCCGTCTCATTTGAAGGCAAGAAGACGATACAACATCTCAATTGGATTACAAATAAAACAGGGAAAAAACCAGCGCACCGCCAAAGTGGGTCCCAAGCCAAGATAATAAAAAGTCTTCTTTATTGATCCATCTAAAAGTGGAGGTTTAATGCCCTCCTACGCTTTTCGTGTAAACATACAGCTGCGGCTAAGCTTAATCTAAAGCTTAACCGCAATTTTCTTTGCATTTTTGTTTTTCGCGCCGAAATTGGCCGCGCGCCAGCTGCATCTCACGGCTGCGTGCGGCCGGATCTCCAATCAGCACCTTAGCAATTAGCAATGGAGCTAAACAATAGAAGCACCCGCGGCGCTGAAAAAAAAAAAAAAAAGCCTGCGTCTGAACGGGGTTTTAAATTTCCCGCGGTGGCGGCCGCATTAGACTAAAGCGGGCCGCCACTGTACACTTTATCAACATACTCCTTTGTACACTTTATCAACAAAACGCGTAGGAGGGTGTTAAACCACAACTTTTAGATGGATCAATAAAGAAGACTTTTAATTATCTTGGCTTGGGACCCACTTTGGCGGTGCGCTGGATTTTTCCCTGTTTGAATTGCCTTCTGAGACAAGCATCTCCTTACCAGGCTGCACGCCTTTACAGGACATTGGCAAAGGGGATTTGTGAGTATTATGCATTATTGTGTGCTTATTGTGAGTCCAGGAGCAATCCCAATGAGGGCTTGACTTGGGGTAGTTCATTCTGACCCATTTCTTGCCCTTCAGGGATCATTGGCTCTTCTGGGGACTTAACCTCAAAAAAATTTTTTTCACATACCCTCATGTCCGTTATTGCTTATCTGTCAATACAACTATACAAGGGATCAAGCATTGAGCACCTTTATCACTTCAATTGTTATTCTGGGTTACAAATAAAGAAGAAACAAGAAAAAAGAAAGAAGATAAGAAGGACAGACGGATTACCTGCTGTTGAGGAGCATTGCGTAGAGTGTCAAGACGTTCCTGCTGTTGCTAATGGACATGGAATCAGAGGGTGAAGACGTCAAAAGTAAGAAAAATATTGATTGTATTTTTTTTTTCATTGCATTTTTTTGCTTATTGATTTTTTTTAAAAAAAAATTTGCTTGTTATTTTTTTATTGCTTTCTATTTTTTGGTGATTGGTTCTTTATATTGCTTTTTTTCGTGATTGGTTATTTTTATTGCTTTTTATTTTTGGTGCTATTTTTTTTAGAAAAAGGGGGGGAAAGGAAAACACAAAATGGATGTGTCTCCTAAAAGAATTCACTATACTGCACTCCTACTTAATTTAAAATTTAACTTTTAATATATTTCCATAAAACATATGTTACCAAAACGTCGTGTATTGTGCATTAAAAATAAATTAAATTGACAGTAGCTAGCGTCTGTGTCAGTGAATGTGTTTTGAAGTGGTCTCAAACAACAATTAGTATTAGAGACTTCAGGACACAGAACGCTACTTAGTCAGGGTATGAACCCCTCTGGGGCACCTATGAGATCAGGTACACTTGTAATTGTAAATAAATAAACTTGCAAACTCAGTGACTAAGATATGTCGTGAAAATACAGCAGTCCTGCTTAGACTTGTAAACCACAGAGCACTTAAGGATGTTAGTTATAAATGTATTACCATCCAATATATATAGAAGTGCTACTGATAGTATAGTGATGGAGGGTAAATGATTCACAGCATAGTGAAACAAATGTTCACAGCATATTGATCATTGAATCATTCTACAGCACACTACAAATAGTCATATCATATAAAGAGCAGGAATGCTTGCGCACTGAGTGTTAGTGAAATACCCAATTCAGATCTACATAGATAGAGCCAGGAGACTACAAAGCACTACATAAAAGCAGCTCCAAGTAGGAGACTGACAACATGGCGCGTCCAACGCGCGTTTCCCTCCAGCAAAGGAGCTTCCTCAGGGACAAATTTGCTTGGGGGAGGAAGAATGAACCCTTATATACCCAAACAATACCTTGATTACAGATTGAACAGTTTACACCTGTTGCACATGCGCAGTTGGTCCGTTGTCAAACTACACCCCTCAAAATACAAAAATGCTTAATAAACCATCTGGGTAGGTTCCCACACATACAGCAACAAAAGTGCTGAGTTAGTGTTAAAAAACGAGTGTTTTTAGGGCTTATATGACAGTCTGGCATAAATCGGCGAGATTTGAGTCCAATGCGCATGCGCGCGGACTCAGAAAATCCAACAGACCAGAATGAAACACACTGCGCATGCGTGGGCACTTAGAGTAGAAATGGCCAAATCAAAGTTAGTGCTGTGCGCATGCGCGAATACTTGTAAATTCTAGCCCGATATACATATAACTGCGCGGAGACTCCCGAAATCCCTCATTTAGAGACGCATGTGCAGGGGACTAAGGCAATAGTACTGCCATAGTCCAGGCATAATGCGCATGCGTTCGGACTCCGACATTTTTGGCTGACTGCCATCTATAGTTGCGCGCAGTGCGCATGCGTCGGGACTTAGAAAATTTCCACAAAATAAAAATTGTTCATATCGCGCATGCGTGGGCACTTAAAAATATTTAGCCTTATTAACAAAAAGTGTAATTTTGTTTGTTCAAACAATCTGTACATACCCTAGATGTTGGCAAATGGGCAGGGTATTATAAAATATATGACAGATGGTTCGTCAATTCATAGTGGGTAAGGGTCTATGGTACCTTATGTAACTATTATATGCAGAGTATAATTGCAAAGATTAAGTTATATATACTCCCCCATAGTGATATACTGCACAATGTGTCAGGCTTGAAGGTAGTGGTAAAATTAATAAAGAAAATAAAAAAAACAACTTATGTGTATGCATATAGAAATTTTGCGTAGAATTTTCATTGTATAATTATCATGCTATACACGTATGCCATACATAACGACTAAGCCCAAAAATGGGTTTAGAACTTCGGTAATATAGTCAATAATTGGGGTAAATAAGTAAATATCTTTCAATATCAAATGCTGGAAAACAGCCTAGTGGACATGGAAAATAATCTGGCTGCTCATATATAAGGTATATATAACACATGAATAGACCATTTAACAACAGGAAAACACTAGATAGATAATAGAGTCTAACCAAAGGAACCTACGTGATCAAATGAAGGGTGTAAATGTAAACCCCTCATTGAGTCCATTAGGGCTCCTTGTTTTTAATTTGAAAATCCATTCTGCTTCAATCCGAAGCAGGGATTGGTCAATGTTACCCCCTCTCATGGGACATTTTAGCTGGTAAATGCCCATGAATTTGATGGCATTGGTATCGCCATTGTGATATTGTGTAACATGTCTGGCAACAGATGTTTCGGCAGAATGTTTAATGGAATTAATATGTTCCAAAACACGTCTGCGTAATTGTCTGGTTGTTTTTCCAACGTATCTCTTACCACATACACATGTGATAAGATAGATAACGTTGGGAGTCCGACAATTGATGAAGCTGTCCACAGAAAAATTTGATGTATTGTCACAATTGGCGAATACTTTGCCCACATCTATGTGTCTGCATGCTTTGCACCCTTGACAAATCATGCACCATATTATATGGGCATTATGTACCACTGTGCCAATCAATAGGTAAATGGTGGGGTAGTTGCCCCGGGTGGGTAGCAGGGAAGGGGTTAACCCCTTAATTACTATAGCGGTTATTAACCTCTAACATGATTAAGGGTTTAGTGGCCGTTAGTATGTTTTTTATTGTTATGTTGCTGTCCATAAAGGACAGGGAGGAAGATGGGGAGGAAGATGAGGATTGCCTTCATCCTGGCAGAAATGATGGCAACTTTAATTAACTTTATGCTGGCTGGATAATGTTTTATTAATAATGGGCAGATTAGCTATTATCCATATCAGGATAATAGGGAAAAAATACATAGTGAAATACTTCAATATTCTTTTGAGTAAGGGTCATTTAGTTAAACCCTTTAGCCAAAGCACGCATAACCCCTTTATTGCCTTAGCAGTTAGTCGCTATGGTAATTAAGTTGTTTTTATTAAAAAATTTAAAATAGTGTACTGTAGAAAAGAGTCTCTGGAGCTGATCCGCATGAATTTCAGCCCCGGGGACCCCTCCTTCCTGAGTTACATACCCCATTATGGGGTGCCGGTATCCCAGCAGCAATGTATAAATCTCCGGTGTCACATGGCCCTGACATTTAAATGCACAGGAGATACTGTCACCCCATATGGGGACCTATAACTCGGGAAGCAGGGGGTCCCCAAGGCTGAAATGAATGTGGTTCTGCTCCTATGACCCATGCTACAGTTCACTGTTGTTAAAATGTACATTAAACCACTGCGATTGAGTGGTACCAGGCAGGGTTGCCACCTGTCTCCACTACTTTTTGCCATGTGCAGGAACCATTTTCCACTCGCATCCTTGGACTACAGATAAAAACCAAGACCCATAAAATAGCTCTTTATGCGGATGATGTCTTCTTGACAGTCCCTTACCCCTTACCTCCTTGCCCAGCCTCTTCCAACATCTTGATTCCTTTAACACAATCTCAGGCTTTAAGATAAATAATAATAAATCAGAGGCACTAAACATTAGTCTTACAAAGGAACAGGAGAAGTTATTAGAAATTAATTTAAATTTTAAGTGGCAACAACACTCCATAAAATACATTGGAGTGAATATCTCCAGTAACTACAAGCCTCTATATAAGGCAAATTACCCCAAACTAATCAGGACTTTTAAAGAGGACATAAGAACTTGGTCCTCATATGCATCTCTTGGATAGGCAAAATACACTGTATTGGAATGAATCTTCTCCCTCGTATGCTTTATCTGTTTCAGACACTGCCGATACTAATTAGATTAAAAGATATTCTCGGTCTGCAGTCCTTAATTAACAAATTTATTTGGGGTTTTAAAAATCAAGAGTCAAAAGAAAGATATTACATAGACCGACATCAGTGGCGGGCTTAGCGGTACCTTGCTTGTTGTCATACTGTAAAGCAGCTCAATTAAGTCAGTTATCTCAATGGCACATGGATCCCAATTGGAAGTGGTGGTTGGAGTTGAAGAGGGAGGTGTGTTCTCCAGTCGAATTGCATAATCCAATCTAGACCAAAAATCTATGCTTAAATCCTTCATGGAGTTGCTCACCTCAATGTCCAACTCATTGGAAGTATGGGAATTCAGATGTGGGTTAACCTCTTGGAATACGCTGATGATCCCATTATTTGATATTATAGGCTAAAGCTGGTAAATTCTGGGCATTATTGAAATCCCTGCTCTCTGATTGGTTAAAATTTCGGGCATTATCCAATCAGTAATGGCCCGGAATTTTTGGCACCCTACCAAGTTTTTCAGCCAATCAGCTTTCAGTTCTCATTCACAAAGAGTGAAATTAGCTCTCAGACAAGGGAGGTGATTGGACAGGAGTCACCAACAAGGCACTGACTCAACCCCCACCCTGCCTGCAGAGAGCTCCACACAGAAGAGTGAGGGGAAAGGTTTGTGTGTCTGTTGGGTGTTTTTTGGGTGTAAAGGGAGCCAGTAGAGTGTTTTATTTGTATGTGTGTGTGTGTGTTTTGTGGGTGTAGAGCGGGCAGCAGAGTCTGTTTTGTTTGTGTGTGTCTGCTGTGTGTGTCTGCTGTGTGGGTGTAGAAGGGGGGCTGCAGTGTGTGTGTCTTCAGTGTGTATTTTGTGGGTGGAGGATGTTGCAAAGTGTTTTGTTGGTGTGTGTGTCTGCAGTGGGTGGGTTTAAAGGTGGGCTGCTGTGGGTGTAGATAGGGGGGCTGCTGGTGTGTGTTTTGTGGATGTAGAGCTGGTAGAGTCAGTTGGTTTGTGTGTGTCTGCATTGTATTTTTATGGATGCAGAGGGGGGCTGCAGTGTGTGTCTTTAGTGTGTGTTTTGTGGGAGGAGGAGGGGTGCAGTGTTGTGTGTGTGTCTGCAGTGTGTGGGTTTACAGGGGGGCTGCAGTGGGTGTAGAGGGGGAGCTGCTGGTGTGTGTTTTGTGGATGTAGAGCAGGGCAGCCGTCTGTTTTGTTTGTGTGTGTGTCTGCAGTATGTTTTGTGGGTGTAGATGGGGCTGCAGTGTAAATGTGTCTGTGTGTGTGTGTGTGTGCGCGTGTCAGTGGGTGGAGGGGGTGTCCCAGTTTTGTGGGTTTACAGGGGGCTGCAGTGTGTGTAGAGGGGGACTGGTGTGTGTGTATGTATATTTTGTGAGTGTAGAGGGTGGAGGAGGGCAGCAGTGTGTTTTGTGGGTGTAGAGGAGGGGGGCTGCAGTGTGTATGGGGGACTGCAGAGTGTGTTTGTGTATATAGAGGGGGCTGCACTGTATGTGTGGGTGTATGGGGGGTCTTTGTGTATGTACAATTTCCTTTTAATAAACGTGCACTTAAAGCAAAAGAATGTAGACAATCCTGCTGATAAAAATCAAAATGACTACAAAAGTGTCTATCATTTTTTTATGAAAAATGAAAAAATAAATAAATATAAGCTTACATTTAGCCTATAATAGTAATAATACCCCAAGAACAGGGCATTACTGGCCAATAATGCCGTGGCTGGGTTAAAGTTCATACTTCGCATCGAGCCTTCAACTCTTCCATCCAGGGCATTATTGGCCAGTAATGCCTTGTTCTTCGGGGATTATTACTTAAATAAGAACTTTTCTCCAGGACTGGACAATAGAGACTTTGCAATTTGGAAACAAAAGGAAATTCTTAGGTTTAATGATTTGGAGGCACGGAAAAGTATAAAATCATTTGATCAAATTAAGGCAGAAAAAGAAATTCCCCAGTCTGAATTCTTTTGTTACCACCAAATAAGAGCATTTTATTCAAAAGCAGCACCCTTGTCCCCATTAACAAATTTTTAACAACTCTGTTTATTGGAAACAGACACTAGTGGAATTATTTCTCAAATGTACAAAGAAGTAGTCTGTTTGGGACAGGAGTATTCTCAGCCTCTGCAATACACTGCTCAATGGGAGGAAGATCTAGGGGACACCTTGGGAGCAGCAGACTGGGAGGAAATTTTTATGGCCACAGCAACAATCTTAATCTGCACATAACTGAAGGAGAACGCATATCAAGTATTGATGACCTCACCCCATTAAAACTCTCCAAATTCATCGAAGGGTACTCCCCAGTGTGCCCCAATCAATGTGGAGAGCAAGCAGATTTGTTGCACATGCTGTGGTCTTGCCCCCGGATTCAGCCCCTCTGGAAGGAAATTCCCATTTTTATACAGAGGATTTTGTACCTCGAGATACAATTTGATCCATGGCTGTTCCTTCTAAACAGGCCAGCCTAGCAATTTTCCAGAGAAGAGAATACATTTATTTTGCATATAGCAACTGCGACGAGTAGGCCTGCCAACAGGGGGGGTCTGCCGGGGTTGGCGACCCGGGCCCCGTGTCAGGAAAAAAAAAAATTCTGAAAAAGAAATTGCTGCCAGCCAAGCGTTCCACCATGCTTGTAGCACGTTGACCCATGAGAGCCGCACGCACCTCCTTACCATGTGCCGTGCACGGGACTCGGGCTACAGCAGTGTGTGAGTGGTGGAAGCCACAAGGCAGCTTTGTCATCATAGTTATAGAGATCGCGACGGGAAGAGGCTGTCTGCTGGAGGAGGTGAGCGGGGAGAGGAGACAGTCCACCCTACCAGAGAAGAACAGGAGGAGGTGAGGGGGGAGAGAGGCACTACAGGAGTTGGTGAGGGGGGAAAGGGGCCCTATAGGAGTTGGTGATGGGGAAAGGGACCCTACAGGTGTTGGTGAGGGGGAAAAGGACCCTACAGGAGTTGGTGAGGGGGAGATGGACCCTACTGGAGTTGGTGAGAGGGGAGAGGGGCCTTTCAGGAGTTGGTAAGGGGGGCAGAGACCCTGCAGGTGTTGGTGAGGGGGGAGAGGGGTGCTAGAGGAGTTGGTCAGGGGGGATAGGGACCCTACAGGAGGAGGTGAGGGGAGTAAATGGGAAAGTAAGGGTACAAAGCAAAGGGACTAGTAGAGGAGAAGTGAGCTGGGTAGAGAAAGAGGGAAGGAGACTGTAGGGGCCAACAATACATTTATTATTATTATTATTATTATTATTATTATTATTATTATTATTATTAATAATAATAATAATAATAATAATAATAATATGATGGAGTGGGGAACTGGCTCTTATTATTACAAATGACCCGTAGTATTTATATCATCATGAACATTATTACTACTGTATGTACAGACGAGACCACAAGTATTCTAAAGCTTGCCTTAAACTAGCCCGGTTACATTCTGGGTATGTGCTGGGTGTAACCTGGCTAGTTTAAGGTAAATTTAAGGCATTTCTGCATTGACTAATGACCCATAGGATTAACACAGCAGGGGTCCCTGGCAGTCCCATTCAGTTTGAATGGGAATGCCTGGGACACCCGCTGTTAATCTGATGGGCCATTAATCAATGCTGAAATGCTGGGTCTAGTTTAAGGCAAGTATCCAGCATTTAACTGGGTGTACCTGGGTCTTTTTGGCGATTGCCACTGGTTTGTGTTAGAATATCCGTGGGCACTACAGTGATTATGTATTAGTACCTGATTTATACAAGTATATTAAATATATAATATTATTTCTATCTGAAGTATTATCCTTGACTATTATTAGTGGTAGTATTATTACTTACATTCACGTAGATTAGCACTGTCTAGTTCACTGTATTTTGCCAGCCATGATAATATTAATACACTGGGAGGGGGGTTGGGGGGTGAGGGGTGTATACACGAAACATAATAGTCCACTGAAAGAGGAACTCGTACAAATAAATATTTTATTTCATTAGTATTATTATATGTATTTGGGGGTATTTTTATATGGGTTGGGGTATTTTTTATATGTATTGGGGAGGGTTGTTTTTTTATATGTATTGTTTTTTTTAATGGATTGGGCTCTTTTTTACATGCATTGGGGTCTTTTTTTTAGATGCATTGGGGTCCTTTTTTAGATGCACTGGGCTTTTTTTATATGTATTTGGGTGTTGTTTTTTTTTAATATGTATTGATTTTTATATATATTTATGTGTATTTATATATAAGACACACAGATGAAAAGAACAAAGACAATCCCCTTAGTAGCACTCTAAATTACACCTAAACTAATCTATAAGATAAAGATTGTTAAAAAGAAACAGATGCTCCGCCAATTCAGAAAAAATGAACAAGATTTTATTGATATAACAACAAGACACACTAACTTAAAAACATAAAAATACCAAAGACAGCCTATGAAAATATATATGTATCAAAAATATAAAGAGAGGACTACTAATCAAATACTATCAGTATTACAAAAAGAAGAAAAACTAAAATGTGTCTAAATAAAGTTTAAATAATGACAACAAAGTAGTTTAGTCTAACATAATAGGCAATACAAAAAATATATTCCCACTGACATATGCATGAAAAAATGATAAATCATTGCGTTGGAAAAAGTATATAGTCAATGACCCAGTATATAGCCAGGAAAAATTAATATGTACTGTATACCAAAAACAGAGGGGGAAAAAAAAAGAGATAAAGCAACCAGGGAAAAATAATATAACAATAATAATAGTTATACCCTGAACAGCATTTCCCCAAAATGAAATCAATGAGAACTGATGCAGCAAATAAAGAAAAATATGACTAATAAAGACATATTAGCAAACAGAGTCATACATATTGAAAACACCACAAAGTGCAGCACTGCAAGGACAGGTAATGCCCAAACAGTAAGGAGGGTAATACTCAGCTGCAGCTAGATTGTGTAGAGTTTGTGTCCATATTGATTGTACAGGATGTGTTTCCAAAGTCTGCTTATAACAGGAACAAAAAATAAAGTCCAAAATGCTGCATCAGATCCATCATAAGTCCCTCAGAATAGAAGATTACATAAAGGCTGTAGTAAAGTAAACACTCTACTGCACCGACACACTTTATTCGAGCAAATACCCAGTATGTACCTGGCAGATACCTGGAATGCGCCGCTCCTCACCTCTGACAAGCCCCGTTGCGTTTGCCTTCCCAGCCTGGGTTCATGCCTGGCTGACGGGCGGCTGATCTGTTAAATGATAATGATTAGGATTTAATAGGCTGCAATGCTTCGCGTGTCTACCAGATGGCATAAATTCATGAATTGTAATGCAGTATATATATATATATACTGTGCAGTATTGCAGCCAGCGGGAATAAAATGCTTCAATCCCTGCCTGGAAAATAACCCAATGCACTCTGGCAGAAAACAGTCACAAACCTCAATACACCCGGGTATACCCGAATTCGTGGGACTAGCCGAGCTCGAATAAAGTGTGTCGCCAGTGTACATGTTTCACCCGTCGGTGGGCTTCTTCCCGGAGTGGTAAAATTTAAAGTGAAGGCGTGCAGTGTTTTATAGATGGTAAAGTAATTAGTTCCAGCTTTGTTCTTATTTTCCTGTCCAATTAAAGCTACCTGCTCAGTTGAGCTGCGTCACGCACACCAGTGCAAGCAATATTGTAATCATTTCAGGCAGAGCTTCAAATTAAGCCCATATATTTGCACTGGTGTGTATGAAAATGACAACTTCACAGCACAAAAAGTGACAGCTTGCAAGTATATAGATAGCTATGGTTTTGTAAAACCATATCTATCTATATACTTGCAAGCTGTCACTTTTTGTGCTGTGAAGTTGTCATTTTCATACACACCAGTGCAAATATATGGGCTTAATTTGAAGCTCTGCCTGAAATGATTACAATATTGCTTGCACTGGTGTGCGTGATGCAGCTCAACTGAGCAGGTAGCTTTAATTGGACAGGAAAATAAGAACAAAGCTGGAACTAATTACTTTACCATCTATAAAACACTGCACGCCTTCACTTTAAATTTTACCACTCCGGGAAGAAGCCCACCGACGGGTGAAACATGTAGAGTGTTTACTTTACTACGCCTTTATGTAATCTTCTATTCTGAGGGACTTATGATGGATCTGATGCAGCATTTTGGACTTTATTTTTTGTTCCTGTTATAAGCAGACTTTGGAAACACATCCTGTACAATCAATATGGACACAAACTCTACACAATCTAGCTGCAGCTGAGTATTACCCTCCTTACTGTTTGGGCATTACCTGTCCTTGCAGTGCTGCGCTTTGTGGTGTTTTCAATATGCATGACTCTGTTTGCTAATATGTCTTTATTAGTCATATTTTTCTTTATTTGCTGCATCAGTTCTCATTGATTTCATTATGGGGAAATGCTGTTCAGGGTATAACTATTATTATTGTTATATTATTTTTCCCTGGTTGCTTTATCTCTTTTTTTTCCCCCTCTGTTTTTGGTATACAGTACATATTAATTTTTCCTGGCTATATACTGGGTCATTGACTATATACTTTTTCCAACGCAATGATTTATCATTCTTTCATGCATATGTCAGTGGGAATATATTTTTTGTATTGCCTATTATGTTAGACTAAACTACTTTGTTGTCATTATTTAAACTTTATTTAGACACATTTTAGTTTTTCTTCTTTTTGTAATACTGATAGTATTTGATTAGTAGTCCTCTCTTTATATTTTTGATACATATATATTTTCATAGGCTGTCTTTAGTATTTTTATGTTTTTAAGTTAGTGTGTCTTGTTGTTATATCAATAAAATCTTGTTCATTTTTTCTGAATTGGCGGAGCATCTGTTTCTTTTTAACAATCTTTATCTTATAGATTAGTTTAGGTGTAATTTAGAGTGCTACTAAGGGGATTGTCTTTGTTCTTTTCATCTGTGTGTCTTAAAAAGTTTTCACTATCCCCTAGCACCATCAGGTCCTATTTAATTTATATACTGACTTTATTTGGGGTATATATTTTATTTTACCCTTATAGTTAGTTTTATTAAAGGGCTTGAGTTAACCTTATATATTATGTGTTGAGCAACTTCTCCTTTTGTGTGTTCTGTGTATTTATATATGTATGTATGGGGACGTTATATGTATTGTTTTTTAATATGTATTGGGTAGTTGGGATTTTTGTATGCATTTGGGGGTTCTGGGAGTTTGTATATATTTGGGGGTGGGGATTATTTTGTATTATTTGGGGGTGGGAAGTTTTTTTCATTGGGGGGTGGGAATTTTTGGTATATATCTTGTGGGGGAATTGTGTGAGGGGAGGGAATGAGTGAGTGTGGGGTTATTAATGGAGGGAGAGAGGAGGGTGAGTGAGGAAAAGAGGGAGTAAGAGTGAGAAGCAGGGGAGAGAAATACATGCGAGGCAGGAGAGTGAGAGGAGGTGAGAAACAAGGGAGAGAAATACATAGGAAGAGGGGGAAGAGAGGGGGCTCGTGAGGTGTTAAATGGGGGGGGGGGCAGCGCGCAATACCACCAACACGGGGGGGGGGCTGTTTAAAATGTTTGTCCTGGGCCCCGAGATTGCTGTTGGCGGCCCTAGTGATGAGGTGTGAGATCGCAGCACTTGGAAACAGAAAGACTCTCCAGTAATTGCAAAAATTAGGAATAACATTTGGTTCATTTGCCAAATGGAGATGCTTACTAGCCTTGTAAATTACACAGGCACTAAATTCCAAAATGTATGGCAGCCATAACCATAAGGAAGCTGGATAGCGAAACGCGTAGAGTCATTGCTGTAGGCGTGACCAGATATCCCCAAGGCAAGCGCAGCCCATTCTCCTGTACAATCCCAAAGGTATTGGAAGTGACGTGACCCACCACCGGATGTGATGCTCACCGGGAGCCCGGCAAACAGGACAGAGAAATGCAGACCGGGACAGGGGAGAAACCGGTCAAGCCACTCACCTATAATTATTACGTGCCTAATACTTCTGTGACTTATGTAAGTGCGATATTGTATCCAATATAGATGTGATTTTATACAGAGTTACACTATTTGCTATTTTTTCTTACCGAAGACACATCACATAGTGACCACCACTATTAAGACCCCTGCTAGAAGAGCATTCCAACTTCATTTCGTAAACCACATACAAAAGTGTGAAAGCTATTTTTAATTTTGGAAAGGGCGAGTTTAATTTTGGCAGATATCCTAGATTTAAATTGTGGGACGCTGATTACACTACGTAGTCTTTTTATTCCTTTATTTTTATTGTGACACCAGTGCTCCCCAAAGTACCGAACCAAGTACAAAAAAGAAGAAAAACCTTTCTTCAAGAGGGTTGAGCAGCATTTATCACTGAGCAGCATTTTATCACATTATTGTTTTCTCACTTGCACATTTATATTATTATATACACAAAAGGAAAAGGATCCTCTGGAGCGTGGTTCCACTTGTGACTCCGGGACACATGCAATAATAAATAGAAAAGAGGGACCACAATCAGGGGTAGTTAAAACAATGAATCTTATGATTAGGTTTTCAGTAGGAACACACTTACATTAGACAATAATTCTCCAATAAGGATATGGGAGACTTATTGATGAAACCTCAAATTAGTGAAGAGAAGGGAAATATACTATAACACCGTTTTATTAACAAATAAGTTTATAAGAGATTGGAAACTCACTAACATCACCCCCGTGATCAATTGACTACACACCAGAGCAGTAAAGCAAACAGAAAAAGAGAGGCTGAGAGCAGTATACTGTATGAATGTCCATTGGGATCAGGCATCCCAAAAAATTAAGTGTGAAAATCGGAACTGAGGTGGAGTTTGGGGGATCCACCCCCCCCCTTTTCCCTTCCCCATTCCTCCCCCACACAAGTTTTTCTATATATTTGAGTGGAAATCTTCTATGTTCCATATATGTTGATGCAATGTACGGGATGTCGTCTAATTATTTGCATTGTATGATTATTTCATTGTATCATTGTTTTTTGAAAATAAAAATTGTAAGTTATATTAAAAAAAAAACACTGCGATGGCCTGTAACAGCTGTGCAGGGGGATACAGCTCTCTGTGTGCAGCTCAGTTTACGAGAAGAACGCAGGGGAAGAATTTAGAAGAAAAATGAGATCACATTGCTGCTACGCTGAGCGGTATTGGCATTTTCCTACCTCACTGTTTGAGATGTTTCAGATTCTTCGGAATACCATGATAACAGAAATGACAAACTGTTCGGTGCATGCCACATTGTTTGAGATGGCAGCAAAGTTATCAAAGCTACTAGAATAGGCCCCTTAATCTTATTGAAGCAGAAGCACAAGCAGCAACACTGTTCGGTGCTTCTAACTGTAGTTTATTCACATTTAACAATAGTTTTTTGCTCTCCGTATCCCATAACTTCTGACCAATAATTGTCAATACTTTCATGAATAGAGAATAAAATGTTTTAAGTAAATCCACTCTCATCTGTTAAAACATCAAATTTTAGATTTGGATGATTAATTAAGTAAGTAAATTGGATCAAATGTTAATTTATGTTTATTTAACAGTTATGGAATTGGTTGAAATGGTCTTTACCACCAGCTGTAAATTTGCTGCATCTTCCATTTATTGATGGATTCATATTTCACTCAGAGGTACAGTAAGAATGGGATTACATACAGTATGTTCTTTCTTACATATTGAACTAAAAACACAATTATTGGTGCGCTCAAAGGGGGGCACTACATTTTCTTTGAAATCTACACATACTTAAGTATTGGACTCGCTGCTGAGGGTGCATTCCGTGGCTCTCCTTGCAGTGGGACATAAAGTCTGGCTACATCTGTAAATTGGTAGTATCTCCTTGTCTGCGCTTCTATTTTCAAATTATTTTTGTTTATAAAGTGTTTTACCAGGAAGTAATACATTGAGAGTTAACTCTCGTTTTCAAGTGTGTCCTGGGTATAGAGTTATGTTGACAATACATGGTTACTTTAAATAAAGGTTACAAGTTACAGTATGTTTACAGACATTTCATGGACAGGTAGAGACAATATATATTATGAGCATATGTAACAGTTACAGGTAAGATTACAATGTGAGAGCTGAAGTATTGAAAAATTGAGGGGTAGATTCTTAGGTTATTCAATGTTTAACGTGAAGCTATCTTTTTTTTAATGTACCAATATCCATAATGCATATCACCAAAGGTGCTTAGCACTGTAATGTTCAGCAATTTTCGTTGAAAATAATGGAACAATACATTTTAATGGATGTTAGGCCTACTCATATGCAAATCATATGGTCTTGAGAAGTTTACCTAACAACAGAGATCCTCAGATGTCGATTACTCTTAGAGCATGATAATAACACTACAAAATTTAGCATCTTCCAAAAGCTGCCCGTACTCACATCCAGGCATTACCTATAATTGAGTTATTTCTTGGAATAGCTTAAAAGCTATGTACAGAGTATAGGACGTAACCCTTTCATTACATAAAGTTACACGTGTCATGCAATGATATATATTTGTATCATATTCATGTCTAAAACAGAAAGTGAATCGCTGTGCTTCTCCCTTTGGGTTAGCAATCAATGGGGAATATATATATATATATATATATATATATATATATATATATATATATATATATATATATATATATATATATATATATATATGTATGGTGTAAATATCTATAAGATAAAAAGAGACTTTTGGTTTACATCCTTTGATCAAATAATGCCAAGCCTGCTAACCACGTCAAAGTAAGTCTCTATAGCAGGTCACTACGCTAAAAGCATACTAGTGTTACTGTATGTGAAATAAGCCCAGAAGGGGTTAAAATATCAAAGCATATGCTTATATAACCTAGTACAGTTAAAAACTGGTATATACCAGTACAGATACTCACATGTCTGCAAGTGAAGAGGTATATATTAGGTATATAATCTCCTTGCTGCGAGATTATATACCTAGAAGGAGGGGCTGGCCTCCCACAAACTGCTCAATAAGCAGTTGCAGGTGATTGGCTGAATATATTAATTAGACCATAGTAGTGTTGCCCTCTAGGAGCGTGTAGCCAAGGATTAAAATCGGCCTACCAAATAATGTAAAACAAATATATAATTACCACGCTTCTCCATATAAGGAGCATGCAGCTAGTGAAGGAATTGGCCATACAAATGTGCAAAAGAGAAAATCAATCCCTGAGCTTCTCCCTTTGGAATCGCAATCAATGGGAAATATATATATATGTATGGTGTAAATATCTATAAGATAAAAGGAGACTTTTGGTTTACATCCTTTGATCAAATAATGTCAAGCCTGCTAACCACATCAAGGTATGTCTCGATAGCAGGTCCCTACGCCAAATGCATACTAGTGTTATGTGAAATAAGCCCAGAAGGGCTTAAAATATCAAAGCATATGCTTGTATAACCTAGTGCAATTAAAACTGGTATATACATGTAGCCCTGTTTCCTTCTGAATACAGTATACCACCAATGCTGTCTAACCTGTTGACTCGCAGGGCCTAAGCCTCTGCCACGGAGAGCCTGGGGCAATATATATATATATATATGTAGGGATAATATTTTACCAGGTGCAGCACCTCCACCTGCGATGGCTCCCAGCAGAGCGGGAGTTGTTCCTCACAGGACAATAATACAGTACTACTCACACAGCATGTAAAAGAAACAGTAGCTTTACTAGTGGTAACCATAACCATGCATATATATCATCCCTATCAATGTTACTTCTTCAATGAGACACAATAACTAACGCGTCCCGCAGGACGCGACCCTTCACCGTGTTTATTCTGGATCCAGGGTCATGTCTGGAGGTATGAATAAACCCAGCTAGCTTCAACTCAGCCCTCTTTCCAAAACACAACAAGTCCTGTATATTTTCTTCACTTTATTTATGGAAAGCAGCATAAAGACAGGCACTTGTGGAAGAGATGTTTGTGATGGAATAATGTCTCTCTGTGGGTGCTTGGTAGTAAGGGCAGGTGAAAAGGATGAGGCCCTGCCAGTATTGCATTGTATTGTATGTCTTTATTTATATAGCGCCATTAATGTACATAGCGCTTCACAGTAGTAATACATGTGATAATCAAATAAATAACAGATAATATAAATAACAGATCATGGGAATAAGTGATTTAGACATAAAAGTAACATTAAGGAAGAGGAGTCCCTGCCCCGAGGAGCTTACAGTCTAATTGGTAGGTAGGTAGAACATACAGAGACAGTAGGAGGGAGTTCTGGTAAGTGCGTCTGCAGGGGGCCAAGCTTTATGTATCATGTGTTCAGAATATCTACAGTGCTATTCATATGCATCTTTAAGCAAGTGTGTCTTAAGGTGGGTCTTAAAGGTGGATAGAGAGGGTGCTAGTCGGGTACTGAGGGGAAGGGCATTCCAGAGGTGTGGGGCAGTCAGTGAAAAAGGTTTAAGGCGGGAGAGGGCTTTAGATACAAAGGGGGTAGAAAGAAGACATCCTTGAGAAGAACACAAAAGTCTGGATGGTGCATAACGAGAAATTAGGGCTGAGATGTAAGGAGGGGCAGAAGAGTGTAAAGCTTTAAAAGTGAGGAGAAGAATGGAGTGTGAGATGCGGGATTTGATCGGAAGCCAGTAGAGCAATTACAGAAGGTACTCACTCAGCCAGTGTTGAAGGTGGAAAAGGAAGTGCCAGTGTATTCTGGGTAGCAAGATAGCCTGGGGACAGACCATCTGTCAGCAAGGCAGAGGGGGAGAATGCAGACTAGCCCATTCTGATAGAAAGGCTGAGGTTGCTGTAGCAACTCATTGGCATAATGCAGAGACAGGGATCGCAACACTGTGTCTAACACACAGGCACTGTGTGTACAGAGCGAAATACATGCAGCTGGAATGAGAACGTGACAAGCAGAAGCTACAAAGGAGAGGGGGGGGTGAAACAGAGATGTGGTTCTTCTTCCATGACACTCCCCGTCTGGTATCTGGAGATACCACTATAATGAAGTATGTGGAACATATATGCAATGCAAACATAATATAACAATGCAAAAGTCCATGTTCACATAGCGATGTGATACCGCCTCATCACTGGCTTCAAAGTCCCTTTGCCAAGGTTCTTGGGCAAAAGACGCAAAGTGGATGCACCGCTCCAGGTTAGCTGGGCGTACCACAGTGCCTCTCTTGGTGAAAGTCTCTGGCACTGTTTCCTTTTGAACTTATGGAAGAACAGTCCTTTTGTCTCTGTGGTTTTACCTACAGAGTGCATCCCCTTGTAGGTATGCCAGTTTTGACGTTTGACAGAAGGAGATGGCTTTTGGCTCCTTGCGGAAGCGGATCGACACTCCTGGAAGACTAGTTGTCGAATCTAATCCAGTAAATAGGGCGTTGTTCGGGGAGACTCCCTGGAGCTGAGCACTGGGGCTGAACACTACACAGATTTGATCGGGTTCTTGAGGGTGGTAGACCCCATATGATTGGAGGTACCAGCATTCTTCACCTTTCTTTATTAGAGGTGCTGGCTTTGACTGGCCGGTAAGGAATATCTTCTGGATGAAGGCCACAAAGTTGTTTTTGGTCTCCGGTTCCCTTTGTAGGTCGCAGAGTTGCGAAGTGAACCTAGAGATGGCTTGTTCTCCATTGTTTGGGAGACACCTTCTTGGTGAATGGAATGGTAGCGGGTTCACCCAACTGCCCGGTCCGTCTTTGATGAGCTCCTTGACCGTTAACATCAGGATTCCTCTATCTCCCATCGATGGTGTTTGCTTGTCGTCGTCCCTTGTGGTCTGGAACGCTGTGCACCCTAAGTCATTGGTGCATTCCTCTTTCAAGAGGACGTCTCCACGTATTTTGGTGATACGCCTTTGTGTCTCTTTGTTGACTGCCCTCAGGAGGTTGTTCTCTCCCTGGACATGACGAAAAACAGTCTCTTTTGTCCTTGTACATCCTTTTGGGAAATGTCTCTGCAACTGTTTCCTCTTACGTGTGTGAAAGAACAGTCTTTTTATCCCTGTGGTTTCACCTGCAGGGTGCAATACTTTGCGGCTTTTCCAGCCATGGCAGCTGGCTGCTTTGTCGCTTGACATTCTGTGGAGAGGAATGGCTGTACGTCTCAGCTGTGTCATTGCTCTCAGGAGGACTATCTGATTGTTTCTTTCCTTTTGGGAGATCCTTTTGTCGGTCACCTTCAGGAGGATACTTTCTTCCTTTGGTGGAGTCGACTCGTTATCCTTGGTTGTCTTAACCACTAAACATCCTAGGCCATTGTCACATCCCCCTGATGTGAGGATGTTCTTGTTGATCTCAGGGGTATGACCTTGTCTCTTCTCTTCACTTGGCCCTCCTGTCGCTTGGAGATGGCCAAGACCTGGTTCAGAGAGGGATGTGTGTCCACATTCTGTTATCACCGTTCTGCGGGCGTCAACATAGTCTTGTCTGTGCTCTTTGTCAGTGCACGCATTGCCCACTATCACCCATCCTAGGTCAAGTCTTTGGGCGTAATGCGCGTTGTGGGTCCGTTACGCTGTTTACGGATTTTATGTACTCTCAAGATGTCCCTACCGAGCAGCAGCAAGATCTTCGTGCCTTGTTCTACCGGCAGGATGTAGTTGGCTATTCCTCTGAGGTGCGGGTGATGGCGTGCCACGTCTGGTGTGGGAATCTCATCCCTGTTTGTGGCAATGTGGTTGCACTCGATGAGTGTGGGGAGAGCTATCTTCACTCTGTTATCCACTGAACATATGACGTAACCGCTTGCTCTTCTCCCTGTTGTCTCAGTTGACCCTGCTCAGGTTCTGAGGGTGTAGGGTGAGGCATTGTCTTGTGAGTTGAATAAGTGGAAGAACTCCGTCTTCGCCAATGATCTGTTGCTTTGATCGTCGAGGATTGCATACATCCGAATAGCCTTCTCAGGTTGTCCCTGGGGGTGCACTGCAACAAGGCATATTTTGGAACAGGACATTTTGTCACTTCCTTTTCCGCAAACCTCTGTGCGCTGAGATGTGACAGATGTGGCTCTCCTTCTCCTTCCTCCCCGCCATGCTCCTCTACGGACAATGGGTTGTTGAGTTGGTGGAGTGTCAGCGCCTCTGGATGTAAAGATGTTACGTGCTTGTCACTTTTGCACACTGCACATTTGATCTCTTCTTTACAGTCTCTGGCTAGGTGAGTCGTGGAACCGCAGCACCTGAAGCAAACTCTGAATTCTCCGAGTAACCTCTTGCGTTCCTCTAGGGACTTCATCCTGAACCCAAAGCACTTGTTAAGTGGGTGTGGCTTCTTGTGTATGGGACATTCCCTGTTTGGATCCCTTGTTTCCTCGTCTCCGGCGACCGACTGATCGGGAGTAGTTTGGGTCGTGGGAGGCACGTCCGTCCTGTGGACCGAGATGGGTGTTTGAGTGTTACCGTATCTCGCCACTGGTCTCTCATTCCTCAGGCTGCTTGCACTGTGTGTGGTTTGCGCACCCAAGATGAAACTGGGATTGTTCCTTGTCCTTGCCGCTTCGCGGATGAAGCTCAAGAAGAATGAGAATGGGTGGAAGGCGACTTGCTTCTCCCTTTTGTATTTGGAGCCTTGCGAAATCCATCTTTCTTGGAGGTTGTAGGGTAGCTTCTCCAAGATGGGTCTCTCTCCACGAGCTGAGTCCAAGATGTTGAGACCTGTTAAGGAATGGTCTTTCCTTGCAAACTCCAGCTCTTGCAGCAGGTCCCCGAGCTCTCGTAACTTCGAGTAGTCTTTAGCTGTGATCTTGGGAAAGCTGTCGACTCTTTTGAAGAGCGAATTCTCGACTGCTTCGGGGCTACCGTAGCACTCTTCTAGCCTTTCCCATACTAGGTCAAGACCTACTTGGGGGTGGTTCACGTGCTCCCTGGATTCGTTTCCCAGCCATTTGGATAGCAGGTTGAGCTCTTCCCTTGCTGAGAAGCCCAGGCTGTTGATTGCGTCCTTGAACATGAACTTCCATGTCTGGTTGTTCTCAGGACGGTCGTCAAAGTTGGTGAGTCCTGTTTGCACCAGGTCACGCCGGACCATGTACTTGGCTATGTCCATCAGGCCTGAGGCATCGGCGTGTTGGTCACATTCTGAGGTAGTTGCTGGGAGAGTCCGTGCGGTCACCTCCTCCTTGGCGTGGATGCGTGATGACTGCTGGTCAGTGTGAGGGGCTGTGTTCTCACGTGTGGGTGTACTTGGATTGCGAGCCTGTTGTGGTGCATCCGTGTGCGCGCTGGCATGTGGATCACTGTGGCTATCCCAGGAAGCATGTACCATTGAAGGAACAGCGTCTTCTCCTCGTGGAGCTAGCAAGTCTTCGGTGTCTGTGGAGTCACTCCCTCCATGTTGAGATGGTACGCTAGTGTTTACACTGAAGAGGCTCCTTACGTAGTCTTCAGTGCGTTGGGCTGGATCCTCTGAGGCTATCCGTCTGTATGGTTGCTCCCCGCCGTCCTGTCTCGCGGCTGCTTCTAGGACTTCAGCTTGGGCTATGGCGGCGGCGGCTTATTTCTCTTGATTTAGGGCCTCTAGGTTAATGTCCACCTCTGTCTTTTTCCGTGCAGCAGTGGCAGTGGCTGCCTGCTCCTCCTCTTCTAAGCGGGCCCTTTCTAGTTTCATGGCTGCCTCTTTCTGAGCGTATGCGGCCCTGGCACGTGCGGCCTCTGTGGTGGCTCGCGCCTTTTTGGCGTTTGCGCTTGCGCTTGCGCTAGACACGTGAGATTGCACTGATCTTGCTGACCTTGATGCGTGCCTTGATGCGCTGGAGCGCTGTGATGCTGTTTCCAGCAAAAGGTCCTTTCTCCTACTGTCGGCCTCCGTGATAGTGGATCGCACGCGGCTGTCACGCGTTATGTCAATGTTACTCTGTAAGTCTCTTTCTTGAAGGCTTTCGCTGGTGTTGGCCCTGGTCAGGTAAGTAATGTATGCCTCTGACAGCTCTTGATAACGCGAGTGATCAGTCCTTAATTGCGTTATTGCCTGCTCGAGCTGTTGCGCATAGTTGCCAACGCTAGTAACAATGCGTATTCCCAGTGTGGTTGTTTCCCAGGCCAACTCCAATTTAGCGCGGTGCGCTTCAATGTCAGTCTCATATTTTTCGCGGGCCTTTTGTGTCAGTGTGACTGTCCGTTTAGGCCTTGCGTCTGCCTGCGCCTGTTGCAGTTGCGCAGCGGTCTCTGTGTCTGAGTGGTCACTCTCCTGCGTGATATCTGGTGAGGCTCTGAGTTCTGCCATGCTGTAGGTGTGTGTAGGTCTTAGCCAGTGCGTGTCGCGTGCGGTCTTTTAATTGCGTCAGCGATGGGCGACTGTCTCAGATGATGCCGAGCGGTGTCTTGCAGCGTTCAGCGTAGGGGTAGCTGTACTCACAGGTGTCCGGTGGCTCTGACCTGTGTCCTGGCGGGTGTCCGGTGGCATGGCCCTTGGTGGCGCTAGCCGTGGGGACGTGCGCATGGGTAGGTAAGATGGTATCTCTTCACTATGGAGCTGTGCAGAGAGTGGGCTCAAAGACATAAAAGAGCAATCAAAGTTATGTGTTTATTGCAGTCTGACTGCAGTGCTTTTGCCTTTGTGTGAGCTGCAGGCTGTGTGCAGTGTAAGCTGCTTGCTGTGTCCAGGGACTGCGCTGTGATAGCATAAAGTCTAGAGTAGCAGCTCCTGTATGTGTATCTCCAAGACACACAGTCTTCCTTTTCACTATTCTGGATCCAGGGTCATGTCTGGAGGTATGAATGAACCCAGCTAGCTTCAACTCGGCCCTCTTTCCAAAACACATCAAGTCCTGTATATTTTCTTCACTTTATTTATGGAAAGCAGCAATAAAGACAGGCACTTGTGGAAGAGATGTTTGTGATGGAATAATGTCTCTCTGTGGGTGCTTGGTAGTAAGGGCAGGTGAAAAGGATGAGGCCTTGCCAGTAGAGCAATTACAGAAGGTACTCACTCAGCCAGTGTTGAAGTTGGAAAAGGAAGTGCCAGTGTATTCTGGGTAGCAAGATAGCCTGGGGACAAACCATCTGTCAGCAAGGCAGAGGGGAGAAGGCAGACTAGCTCATTCTGATAGAAAGGCTGAGGTTGCTGTAGCAACTCACTGGTATAATGCAGAGACAGGGATCGCAACACTGTGTCTAACACAAAGGCACTGTGTGTGTACAGAGCGAAATACATGCAGCTGGAATGAGAATGTAACAAGCAGAAGCTACAAAGGAAAGGGGGCCTAGTGTAGAGGGGGCCAGAAGCTGCAAAGGACTATGCGGGCCTAGTGTAGAGGCTACTTGCCTCTCTACACACTGAGCTCCTACCTCTTCCCCTTCCCGGTCTTCTCTGCCAACGTGCTCCCTGCGCAACCTCCTAACCCCCTCCCTGCTCAGTCTCTTCACCCTATTGGCTCGCGGCTGTCACCTGGTCCTTCTGAGGCTCATGGGACCTGTAGTCCCCTGCTCTAAACCTCCTCTGGGTTGTCAGTGCTTTGCGCACTCACGCAACCACTCGCTGCACATGCCCGACCTCTCTGGTGTCGCCATCGCCTACGGGACTACTGCGCATGCGCAAATACAGAAAAGGCAGCACCCTGGACGCTCGGGCCGCCACGGAACCTCCGGTGCACCGGAGCGCTCCCTGCAACCTTCCCTACTTTCTCACCACAACAGAGGTGAGGATCAGTCTGGAGGACATGGCTACATCCTCCCCCTCGTGGAATCCAACGAACCCGCTTGGAACAGCATAACAATAACTGATCATAACTTCGTACACAGGTTATATAATAAAAATGCATGAATACGTACAACTTACATATCATAGCTCTATATAAGATTGTACATCTCACTGAACATAACGATAACAGATTCTACTCTATTGCGAGCCCACTGCTGAGCCTCATAATGGAGTGCCCCGAACTGATCATAGGTCATCCTCATTGGAGGCTGCCCGACTCTCTGACTCCTTTGGAGCTTTTCTTCGGTCACTCCCCCGGGAGAGTGACCACTATAGTCCTGAGGCTCTGCCTCTTCCCTTGAGGGGAATAAAGTCTCTGAACAGTCATTGGAAGGCACAAAACATGGACTCTGTGGGTCCAGAGATGAATTCTTGGGAGTCACCGTATTAGGCGTTTGGTTACCGAGCCCTTTTCCCGTAGCTCCCCCGGGAGATGCTCGTCGAGTTCGAGGGCTCCTTTGAGAGGGTCCCTCTTGGGGATCTTCAGAGGTGGTTTCATTACCAGTCTCTTGGCCAACCTCACGCGGGTTCAGTTCCCCATCCAACGGAGTAGCTGATATCTCAGGTTCATCCTCTCCCACTTGTGGGATAGGAAGTAAATGGTTTCTGTGCCATACCTTTACCCGGCCCTCGGAGTCTTTGATACGGTAGACCGGGAGGCCAGGCATTTGAGACTCCACTTCATAGACACCCTCTCGCCACCGGTCGGCTAGCTTATGTTTCCCGGCACTCCCAAGTAGCGGAGAAGTACAGCATCACCAGGGCGGATGTCCCGGTGTTTGAACTTGTGGTCGTAGCGTTTCTTATTTCCGGCATTCAGTTTCTCCGTAGACTTTTCCGCCTGCTGATATGCCTGTTGCAAATTCTCTTGAATCCGTCTTACATATTTGAAATGATTGGCATTGTGTATTCCATCAGTGGGACCCTTAGTCGTATATACACAGGCAGTCGTGCTTCTCTCCCGAACATCAGAAAGTAGGGAGAGCATCCAGTAGATTCGTTCCGAGTACAGTTGTAAGCGTGTACTAACGTTTCTACATGTCAGCTCCATTCTGTATTCTGCGCACCAGTTAGGGTCCCAACATGTCTAGTAAGGTACGATTGAATCGTTCTGGCAAGGCATCACCTTCAGGGTGGTAAGGAGTGGTTCGTGATTTAGTGATGTTCAAAATCTTCAACAACTGTCGAATCAATTTGCTCTCAAAGTCTCGGCCTTGATCAGAATGCAATCTGTTGGGAAGGCCGTAATGCATAAAGTACTTCTCCCAAAGGACCTTGGCTACGGTGATTGTTTTCTGGTCCTTGGTCGGGAAGGCTTGTCGGGAACCTGGTCTAATGATCTGTGATGACTAGTACATTACATATTCCCCGGTTATACGGCTCAATGCACATGAAGACCAGACACACTAAATCCATTGGGCCCGAGCTTTTTAGGTGCCCCATTGGGGCTGCTCTTGTGGGAAGTGTCTTGCGTTGGATACACCTGCTGCATCTTCGACAATGATGTTCCACCGCCTCTCTCATTTTTGGCCAGAAAAACCTCTCACAAGCCCGGAGGTTTTATCGATGCCTAGATGACCATGTTCATCGTGTAGTGATCTCAGTACCAGGTGTTGTAAGAGTTTAGGGAGGACCAGTTGTCGTCTACTTGGGTGATTGTGGTAATTCACTACTCTATACAGTAGATTATCACGTATCTCGAACTTGTCAGCTTCCCTCATAAGGATGCCCACCACATCATTAGGGGCGTGCTTCAGCAGGTCTGGACGATTCTTCTGGATAGCATAGCGTATAGCGCCAGCAATCGAGACATGAACCTGGTATCGAAACATATCTCTCCAGGATATAATTTTGTCGGGGGTAACGTGCATTCCGCTAGGATCACAGTACGCAGCCGGGATGGCTTTGGACGCACACCCTATAGAGTCCGCCACTCTTAGTTTGGAAAACGCCACTTGATCATCAATGATGGCCGCTGTACAGCACATATCCCGCATTCCGGGCCCGGGAATCTCCTCCCACTGGTCATCATCTGGAATGGCTGTCAGCCCCGGTCTTCTAGACAGGGCGTAGGCTCCAACTTTCAGAGGGCCAGGTTTATATTTCAGGGTGAAGTTGTAGTTGAACAGCGCTGCCAACCAATGATGGCCAGCCGCCTCCAGTTTAGCTGAAGTCATAATGTACGTAAGGGGATTATTGTCTGTCCGTACTTCGAAGGCAACTCCGTAGAGGTAGTCGTGGAGCTTATCCACTATAGCCCATTTCAATGCAAGAAATTCTAACTTATGCACCGGATAATTTTGTTCACTGGGAGTTAGACTGAACTGATTTAAGCTACAGGCCGAAGCCCCGCCAAGTGTTTCTGGCGTAACACCGCACTTAGTCTGTTGAGACTAGCGTCCACATGCAGAATGTATGGTTGTTCTGGATCAGCATATGCTAGCACTGGTGCAGCCGTCAAACTCTGTTTTAGGCCCAGGAATGCCTGCTCACACTCAGGTGTCCACTTGTCACCAAATGATTGACAGGCAGATGTCGCCTTACGTCCAGTATCCTCTGGATATATTTTAAAGAGATTGTTGTGTGGTTTTGTGCGACAAGAATACCCTTCTACGAACCGATGATAGTACCCGCAGAACCCCAGGAAAGAGCGCAGTTCCACAGCATTATCGGGTCGCGGCCAGTTTACTACTGCTTCTATCTTGGCTGGGTCAGTGGCTATTCCGTCTGCTGACACAATATGTCCCACATAGGTCACTGAGGTTCTACAGAATCAGCACTTGTCCAAGGACAGTTTGAGTCCTTCTTTTGCTAGGCGGTCCAGTACTTTCAGGAGTCTCATCTCATGTTCCTCCAATGTATTTCTGAATATGATAATGTCGTCCAGATACACCAAACACTCTCTTGGGTTCATATCTCCTAGCGTTTTCTCCATTAGTCTCTGGAAAGTGGCTGGTGCCCCACAAATGCCCTGTGGCATACGTGTGAATTGGTAAAACCCTAAGGGACAGATGAAAGCGGTCTTTTCTTGATCTTCTAAGCTCATGGGTACTTGGTAGTACCCGGATCTTAAATCCAACGCACTAAACCATTGACTTCCATTGAGGGCATTCAGAATCTCTTCTATACTGGGGAAGATTATATTGATCTGGTACCGTGCGATTATTCAGGGTCCTATAATCCACGCACAGTCTAACGGTCCCATTCTTCTTTCTCACCACCACAATGGGAGAAGCGTAGGGGCTCCTTGCTGCGTGACAATCCCGGCTTCTTCCATCTCATGGATCACAGCCCGCACATCATCGACATCCCTAGGAGCGATACGACGGGAGCGTTCACGGAATGGGGTCGTATCGTTCAGGCGGATAGAATGCTGGGCACTGCGACTGCACCCCACATCCATCTCGCCGGTAGAGAATACTTCTCATTGGTCCTCCAATTTGCCCCTCAATCTCTTTCTCCATTCGTCGGGCAGCCCGGAAGATCCAAAGTCGAAATCTAGCCCTCTGTGGGAGTCTTGGGCTCTCGCGGAGTTGACGTGGAACGGTTCTTCTACCGAGCTGACCGGATATATTCGACCCAATTTTTTTTCCAGCATCTATAGCCATAGCGAAGGGTGACAGATTCTGCACCGACACATAGGTTCGACGGGGAATGGCGGATGTCCAAACACGTAATTCTGGTATTATTTTATATCCCCTTCGAACGTCCTCCTCGGGGGTGCTTTCCAAGGAGAAGAGGTGTTCCTCTTCATCTCGATCGGTATATGAACACCAAGCGGACATCTGCTGTATTCCTCCTGGTGGAATTTCAGTCAGCCCGGCTCTTCCGCAGAATAACAATCCATAGCTATCGGGGGTAAGTACAGTAGGGTCCCTTCCCACCTGGATGAGTTGTAGCTGAAGGCTGGACATAGGCAATTCATTGCTCTCTTGTAGGTAGGCTCCAATGACAGCACGCACAATGTCTGTGTTAGTCCCTAGAATGATTGGGCATTTGGGTAGATCCTGGGGTTCCGGACACAATAGGGCTTCCACCTCCATGGGGTGGGATTTCCCAGTGTTGAGCTGTTGAATCTCTAGTGACACCATCACAATACCATCGATAGGGTAATCTTCACTGCTCAGGCCCCTCACTTTCATATGTTCCGCAGACTTCAGCGGCCTCCTCTGAAGATGCTGATCATAGAATCCTCGTATATGATGGTCACTTGGGACCCTGTGTCCAGCAACGCCAAGGAATAGATACTATCCACTAACATGCGTATGAGGGCTACAGGTCCCATCAGGGGTAGGGTTGTCATCACTGGCAGTGGATTTGACTGGATCAATGGTCGAGAGGAGCTCTTGTTGCTCAGGGGACTCCGAGACCCTACCATCTGTTGTGTATACCCCACAAACCATAGAGCTAGGAGGGAACTTCTTAGGGGACGGGCTCAGGTCATGGCATTCTCCCATATAGCAGTCGTAGGATAGGTGCCCTTTTCTTCCACACTTATAACACGCCAGGTCACGTGACGGCGTACGACAGTTGTATGGCGGGGAGGCCTTCCCAGGGTACTTTGGTCGGTCTGACACTGGTTTGACTGGGGTTTCCTCCTTTTTGCTAGGTCTTTTGCTCTTGAGGTTATGAGATGCTTTAGATTTCTGGGGAGAATGGAGCAATAGATGAGCCTCGTGTTCCTTAACCTGTTGCAGTAATCCAGTGAAGGTAAGCGGGCTCCCTCGGGTGAGGTTGTCGTGAATCATGTTAGCAATGGGGTGATTTGGACTGGAACCCCGCAGATATTGCTTACAAAGGTATTCATCCATTTGGGAGGTTAAGACGAACTTACGGTGAAGCAAGGGTCCCAACGCTATCTGCACACGATGGATAAAAGCCGATAAATCTTCCCCTTCCTTTTGTGTTATTATTTATTTATTTATTTATCATATATTTTACCAGGAAGTAATACATTGAGAGTTACCTCTCATTTTCAAATATGTCCTGGGCACAAAGTTAAGACAAATAATACATGTTTACAAATACAGTTACATAATGAGCAGGGTATACATTATATACAAGATATTGCATGCACAGTTAAAGATAATTTGTATTATGGGTGTATGAAACAATTACAGACCACATTAAAATGTGTGACAGCCTTAGATTTGAAAGAACTTAGACTGGTGGTGGATGTAAGTGTCTCCGGTAGGTTGCATAGTACTTAGAGGACAGGGCTCCGTCGTCTTCCGCCACTCCATAGGCCTCTGTCAGAAATTCCACTTTCATACAGGAGGTTAAGTCAGGGTGTTGCTCCTGATGGATACTAACCAGAGTAGAAGCAGGGGGTCTCAAGCACTCCATGAGGCGCTGGCATTTGACGGCTTCTGTACATGACCATTCTTCCATAACGCCCCAGGTGTGTTCCTTCCAGGGTTCTATCCCTTCCTCTCCCGTAGGGGTGGGGAGAATTTCAGAGAAGGCCTTCAATTTCCTATAATTTTGAGATTAAGAGGCCAGGGTTAACACCTCGACTATGTGCGGTAAACTTGGCGGGGAAGCCAACTGGCTTATCTTTTCCGTAAACTTTTGTAACATATCCCTACACAGTTCCGCTTCCTCTGACGCACTGGAACCAGGACAACTGAGTTCTGACCAGCAGCTACCTGCTTCACTTTCTGGATAGGTAACTGATACCGGCGTATGACATTCCTCCCCAGGTACTTCGGTTTGGATCTCCCTTAAAGGGTAGATGAACGAACTTCCGCCTGGTGGGGAATTAGGGAGCTGCAAATACTGTGGGGCTGTTGGTTCCATGACAGCTAGGTCTCTGCGACAGTCAACAAGCTGGGTATTCCACTTAGAGTCTTTGTCTATTAGAACATCCACCAGGCGGGCTTTAGAAAATCCCAGCAATTGCCTTAATGCAGTTTGCAATGTCTCTAAAGTTAAGGCCATAGGTACTTGACTTACTGCGACCACTCGGCGTGCGGGCGTGTGCATCTGCCGCGCCCAGTCACGTATGCTCAGACGTAAGGGGAGAGTCATTCTCAACAGATATTTGTATGGAATTTAAATTTTGGGCACCCCAGGTCTTTCTCTCAGCAGTGCCTCCAAATGTAGCCCTGTTTCCTTCTGAATACAGTATACCACCAATGCTGTCTAACCTGTTGGCTCGCAATGCCTAAGCCTCTGCCACGGAGAGCCTGGGGCAATATATATTTGTAGGGATAATCTCTTACCAGGTGCAGCGCCTCCTCCTGCGCAGGCTCCCAGCAGAGCGGGAGTTGTTCCTCACAGGACAATAATACAGTACTACTCACACAGCATGTGAAAGAAACAGTAGCTTTACTAGCGGTAACCATAACCATGCATATATATCATCCCTATCAATGTTACTTCTTCAATGAGACGCAATAACTAACACGTCTCGCAGGACGTGACCCTTCACGTGTTCCCACACCATGTCCAACACCCCACACCATAAACACCAAAGTGAATGTATGTGTGTGACTGCACAGCCACTAATATGGACAATGTTATAGTTGGTGCACTTTATTGGATGTTACCTGCCGAGCGCTCCTGCGCTCGGGCCCACAAACAGTCTTCACAAAGGATCCGACAACGTGGAGCTGTCTGTGATGTCCTCCGGGTCGATCCCGCCCGGCGACTGATGGTACTCCTGGAGAGGTCTGGTCCCAAACCTCTGGGATGCAGCTGTGACAGTCTCTGTGTCCCTAGCTCCACACAATAATCTGACAGGTTCCTATTCTAGGGCCTGTCCCTATATTAACTAGACTTGACTGGGGACTCAGGGCCTAACTGGGCCTGGGGGTATGCGGGCCTAGTGTAGAGGCTACTTGCCTCTCTACACACTGAGCTCCTACCTCTTCCCCTTCCCGGTCTTCTCTGACAATGTGCTCCCCTGCGCAACCTCCTAACCACCTCCCTGCTCAGTCTCTTCACCCTATTGGCTCCTGGCCGTCACCTCATCCTGCTGAGGCTCATGGGACCTGTAGTCCCCTGCTCTAAACCTCCTCTGGTTGGTCAGTGCTTCGCGCACTCGTGCAACCACTCGCTGCGCATGCGTGACCTCTCTGGTGTCGCCGTCGCCTACGGCACTACTGCGCATGCGCAAATACAGAAATGGCGGTGCCCTGGACGCTCGGGCGGCCGCGAAACCTCAGGTGCACTGGAGTGCTCCCTGCAACCTTCCCTACTTTCTCACCACAACGGAGGTGAGGGTCAGTCTGGAGGACCTGGCTACATCCAGTACAGATAATCACATGTCTGCAAGTGAAGTGAAATACAGGGACCTTGCTGGGAGATTATATACCTGGAAGGAGGATCTGGCCTCCCACAAACTGCTCAATAAGCAGTTGCAGGTGATTGGCTAAATATATTAATTACACCATAGTAGACGTGGTTAGCAGGTTTGGCATTATTTGATCAAAGGATGTAAACCAAAAGTCTCCTTTTATCTTATAGATATTTACACCATACATATATATACTGTATATATTCCCCATTGATTGCTATCCCAAAGGGAGAAACACAGGGATTCACTTTCTGTTTTGCACATTTGTTTGGCCAATTCCTTCACCAGCTGCATGCTCCTTATATGGAGAAGCGCAGTGATTATATATTTGTTTCATATAAATGTCTGAAACATATCATTTATTTATTATTTATCACAACATTTATTTAGTACCCTAATCCTGGGCACTGTAAATTAGGGCTCTATGCAGTAAGCGGCGAAAAAGTGCATTCGGCAAGGGTACCTTATCGGCATGATTCTGGCGATTTTCCCTCTCCGTATGCAATAAGTGCCGAATCCATTCCGAATCAAGCCGAAAACATTTGCGCCCACTCTGCCGATGATTTGCCGATCACACACAGGTGTATCGGCGTGCATGGCGGGGTGCTGTTAGGTTCGCCAATTAAACTTCTTGCTGAATCTGCCGAAGCAAGCATGTTTTGGATTGAGCGGCCCATTTAAAGGCAGCGTGTATTGTTATTCATTCTCTGTGTTGTTGGGAGTGAGAGAGAGAGAGAGACACACACAGAGCTGGCCGATTTACAAATTTCATATTGACTGAGAGAGTTGTTGTGTATTGTGAGACGTTTGTCCTGTGTTGTTTTGTTTACATCTTTGTCTTGTTTTATATTTGTAAGTGTTCAGTGTGATTGGCTTTAAATTTCTTTTCTGTTCTTTGTGAGTGCTAGAGGTATGGCCGCAAGGCATGGGAAGAGTGATGCTGGTGTGAGTGGTAGTGGTAGTCGTTCGAGTACGCGTCTGAGTGAACGTAGGGTTCAGGGGAGTGCTGTTGCTGCGAGTGTGAATGATGTTGCTGGGAGTGCGACTGGTGTTGCTGGGAGTGCGAGTGGTTTTGCTTGGAGTGCGAGTGGTGTTGCTGGGAGTGCGAGTGGTGTAGCTGTGAGTGCGAGTGCTGCTGGTGGCTCTGTTGCTGGTGCTGCTGGGGTGTCTGCTGGTGGTGTGGTTGCTGGTGGCCCGCTTTTGGAGTCTCTTCCATTGGAAGAAGGAGAGTCCAGTCAGCAGCAGCCAAGCTCTGGGCCTGCACATATTCAGAAGAAACGTGTGGAGCGGCCACGTAATCCTCCGTTCAATGAACAGGAAAATACAGTTCTTGTCACAGGGATTCTGGAGCACTATGACTCTCTGTATGTGCATTTACTAGGTAAGTCTATCTTTGCATTCATTCTTCAAAGACATGTTATCCTAGGTCATGTGAGGTGTCTTAATATTAAAATATTATTCCATAATATCTATCAATTCAACTTATTTGTTACACACATATTTTCCTCATGCTTTAGAACGACAATAACAATCAGTCGTACAATTGGCTCAAAGTTCATACAATATTCATGCAAGCTTCCTTACATTTGTATGTTTACACGTAAATGCTCATGTGGTACACATATTACACCTAAACCAGCATGTTTGGTATTTCTTGGAACTGGTAGCAGTTTAGGAAACTGTTCGTTTTTAAAATAATAATTAACGTCATATATGATGTATGTATTTCAAGGGCGGACAAGTTCAGCATCAAAAAAAGAAATGTGGAATCAAATAACATTTGCTGTGTCTGCGTGTGGAAATCATGTCAGGGACTGGAAGAATTGTCGGAAGAGATTTGACGATATCAGGGCAAACTTAATGAAAAAAATACAAGCACAGCGGATGCATGCTTCTGGCACTGGAGGTTGGCCGCCAGCACAAGCTCTCATCTTAACACCATTGGAGGAGCATATGCGGGAAAAATTTCTTCCCGTCGTCGCGGAGGGTTTGCCCGGGGACAGGGATATCGGAATTTATTCTGCTCCATTTCCACCAGGTGACAAATGTTACTGTACTAGGCGTGTCGTAGGTTACAGTTCTTATCTATATTTCCGCTGCTACTTATACTTTCTTACCAATATAAGCATACCTACATATATATCTGTATATATGTCTCTCTCTCTATATCTAAATATCTATATATATTTATATGTAGTTGTCCTACAAAAAGTAACAATTAATATATATGGTGGCAAAAGGTGGCAGTGAGTGCTCATTTGCATGTCATTTCCCACAATCCCTTGCTGCAGTGGAAACACTGTATGCTGCCCGATGATGGGGAATGACAGGGTTGCAGACCTGTCTAAGACATGCAAATTAGCATACAGTAATATGTACTGTTTCTGTAAATAAATATATATATATATATATATATATATATATATATATATATATATACACATAATTGAGTGATAATCTATGCAACACCTATAAACAGGACATTACTGCCTCATCAACTCTTGCATGGTAGATAGTGCATTCAAAGGCGAACATACATACATTTCACTAACACATTTCGTTTTTTTTAATTAAACGTCCTTTTTTGCTTCATGTCATATACAGAGACCATAATTAGGAACATGTAGCATATGTTATTGAATTGTGTTCATATGTAGCTCACTTCAGATTATTATTTCGCTCATGTACCAGTGTGTGAAACCAGCTGCAATTAATATGTAATCACATCATAGAGGAGAACACAGGGGGTGGGGTTGGGCACCCAGCCAGATCACAGGGTCATGTTACGGTCAACTTTTTTGACACGCCTTATGTAAGGTTAAAACTGTCTTCTGGAATTGATAAGGTTAAAAAGAATACGCTGGCCTTGCTATTTTCACGGGAGGCTATCGTAAATAGCTGCAGACCAACTGTTCAATGCCTGTCAAAATATTGTTAAAACAGAGGATAGGGCTGCCTTATAAGTCACCATTGTATATGTCTCTTGCTCAGCAGTTAAATGTTTTAAGCTCTACAGAAAAGGCATTATGTGAAGGATACATGTAAATTTAGATGTGTACCCATATTTGTAACAGAAGACAACTGTATTTTTGTCCCTGCCTTGTGTATAAATACCTGCTTGTGAACCATTAAAATTTAGTTGTGACAATTCAACCACTAGCTTCCTTGAATTTTCACAGCTCCGAGCTCGTATATGCTACGCTAATTGAAAGCATCCCATATCTGTTGCGTTTCAGTAGCTCCCGGGAGAAAAGGTTTTGCTTGCCCTAGAAGGACCTGATCTGTAGAGATCTAACAGTTTTGGTGACAGAAGTGGAATTTCGCACAGGAAAAAGGGTGAGTAAAGATTCTTTTTATTTGTTTCTCACCTTTTCCTCTGCGAAACTAAACAACCTAAATTTATAAGGGCAAAAGAACATAAGGTGAGAGTCCTTATTGTTTAATCGTGGGTAAGTCCCTTTAATCAAGGGTAAGTCCCCGATTTATGTAACAAAGGGTGAGAGTCCCTTTGGTTTTATCGAGGGTAAGTCTGTGATTAATGTAACAAAGGGTGGGTCCCTATTGTTTAATCAAGTGTACAGTAAGTCCCTGATAAGTAAAACGGACAGTATATGATTTCAAATAGCGTGGCAATTTAAGTTAAGTTAAGTTCAAATTGTTTAAAGTTAAGTTAACATAAGGATTGTTTAATGTTAAGTCAAGGTATTGTTTAAAGTTAAGTTAATAATTGTTTATTAATACGTGCGCATAAAGTGTTAAGATTTCTTTCCTGTATAAACTCATTATGGGCACTAACATTTTGTCATCTAATGAACTTACACTAACCTGTCAGCCCTCTCCCTCGCTGTTAGTGGCAAAATCAGCTGTCTCTCTCTCTCGCCTGTATGTATTGTAATAAGCAGCTGCAAGTAGCCCCCACCTTTTTTCCTGCAGCTATTTTTACACAGGCATAGGAATGTACTAAAAAAATCGTGAATCGCAGCATGCCTCTTAGGAACAACGAACATGCAAACTCAAATTATTTGTGCAACATTAACTGAGTATGAGTATATATTAAGTTTAAATTAATAATATTTTACTGTCTGAATTGATAAAAGTGGAAAACAAGAGTATAACAGGTATAGGTTTCTTTTTCCCTCAGAATGTTTTATTTTTAAGTATGGATATGGTAAAAAAAAAGGTTGATTGATTGAGTAATCCCTGTATGTGTGCTTGTAAGAATCTGGGTGAATTCTATCTATGTGAAAGTGTTATTTGCATTGAATAATAGGAATACTGGTTTATTGTATGTATACAAAATGACTATTCAGGACTTGCAAATGATTCTAAAATAAGAATATAATTAATTGCTCATGATTGAAATTTAATTTCTAAAAGGTGTACACCACCACAATAATATAAACTAATTTACACTGGGCAGGGGAAAGTTTTGGGTATCTGGTTTTGGGTATCTGTGGAGAAAAAGAATAAAGAAAGGATGAATTATTTTTGTAAACAGTCCAGTCACTGGAATAATAAGGATGTTTATCGTACTGGCCAGGCGATTTATTTCCTTAACCAGAATTATAATTCTTTTCCTCTAAATCTCCACAGATAAAATCAGGTGAATATCTTATATAGAATAACAGGGGAAATATATTCTAGACACAAAGCTAACTAGAAGCTCAGCATTTTAAAAATTAGTTTAAAAAATAAATAAAAAATAAGTTAATTATGATATGAAGAAAAAAAAAAAGGATATCTTTATTAATTTATTCTGCAGAATCAAACTGTTTTGTTTTCCTATAGGTGAGAAAATATGTGTCTGTTATTTTTGTAAAAAACTGGTTGAATGTGTGAAAGAAGCGTAAAATTCTGTTTGTTTTGTATCTGCGCTCTGTGCTCTTTTTGTGTATAACCAGTAACTAAACTATCTAAAAGTATATGTTAAAGCCTACAATTTTCTGTTTAACAAAGATCCAGTTTTAATTTTTGAATACCAGAAACATTGTCGGGCTGTGTGAAGAGCTGCATATTTCAAGCTGTCCCAAATTGTATTGCAGTAACCAGTAATTAACCATTTTTCTGTTACAAGGTTTTGGCAGGAAGCCCAGAGAATTATTTGAGCTTGTTATACAGTATGGTTTGAAATGGAAACAGGTGTAAATTGATTAATATAGAGTTCCAATAAACAGAGGACAGTAACCCAAAATGAGCACTCTAAACACCTGGTGGGTGGGTAACGAAGTGGTTAAAACTTAAATCTTTAATATCCGTGTAAAATAATGGGGATTAAAACAAATATTAAACGCTCAGATCCTATAGTATGAACACAATGTAATGTTCTGGATCACTGATGAACTGCATAGAATCACTAGTGTATTGCAGTGGGAACAGGTGGATAAAGTAACCACTAGTCCAATGTAATCAGCACAGAAACTCTAGTGCTGAGCCATGTATAAGTGTGCAGACCCCGAAATAGCAGTAAAGCAACGTACAAGGAAAACGGCCCCTGACCAGGTCTGCCAGTATACTAATAATAATAATAATAGCATGTTCTTCTATAGTGCTGCTGGTTGTGCGCAGCGCTTTGCGGAGACATTTTTGCAGGCACGGGTCCCTGCCCCGTGGAGCTTACAGTCTACGTTTTTGGTGCCGACACTGGGAGTTGAACCAGGCTCCCCTGCTTCAAGCTCTCAGTGCCAGTCGGTGTCGTTGCTCACTGAGCCGCTCTGTCTCATATACTAGAGGATTCTCTATGGAATTATTTTTCTGAAAAGTTGATCAAATATTTAATATTTTATCATTTTTAACCATCTTTTTCTCTCAAATGTGTCCCACCTTTAAATCTGTGTCTATAAGTTTTTATGCTACAGGTTGTTCTTTCAGCAAATCAGATGCTATTTTGTGTTCTAAAAGTTTCTGTCAGAAGACTATAGCAGATTATATTTATATTCATTAGGGTTCTTTTGAGATTTTTTTATGAAAATGTTATACCCAAAGGTTTTAGGTTAGTCTTGCTATACATCAAGCAATTCCATTAAGGTTATGCTTTAAATGCTGTTATCCTTTATATGATATTGTTCACATGTAATACAAGTGAACAAAAGGAGGGTGTTATTGCTGTTATTATTGCTGGCTGCCCCTGAAACCATATGGCAAGGGCTGAGAGTGTCAGCTCTTGGCTCTTGGGTATAATTGTAACGGATTTTCTGGCCTGGCCTGACCCACCCAATCTCATATTGGCCCCTGTGGTCTAAGCAGCCCCCATTAGTGTAGTGTCTGGGGGTGCACCTGTTGGCAACAGGACTCCTGAGTCTCCCGCATGATGGTGTGTGGGGATTGCCAACCCAGACAGGCAGCTGAGGTACTGTACTTGAGTCGTGCCTATATCCAGTGCAGCGCCTCCATCTCATCAGGATCCCAGCGTCCGCTTGTGGATGGTCCTGGTGAGGAACTCCTCTGTGGTGCACCCCTCGGTGCAATCACTCCCATCCATACATAGGGCACCTCACCAGGGTGTGAGGGCAAACCTCCATAATTACTGCTGGCATGCCCATAACTTACCAGGCCTTACTGTCAGCAGGAGAGATGACTGTAGCCATTTTACAGCATGGTTACATAATATTGTACCTTACTAGGTTGCCTGTAATTTTTCCTTTTTATACCCCCACATGGGTATAAACTAGAAACTGTGGATGTAGGCTTAACTGTGTAAGCCCAGTGGGCTAGTTAATGCATTCTCTGTGTATTCCCTTTGCCTCATGGGCCTGCAGCTGTCTGTGCAAACTTATAAATGGATTGCCTTGTATGGGTGGCCCCTTATGAGAAATAGCTGCACAGAATATGCTTATGAGAACAGAGTCTCCTGGCACATGAGGGGAAAGGGAGGTGATATTTTGGCGTGTCTTGTCTGCCAAGCAAAGTATTCTCAGCTGGTATCTTAGAGAAGAGAAGGTTTTAGAACCCCACATGATAGGTGCAAATAGTGGAGTGCAAGCTCTTGTGTCTACATGTTTGTTTTATGTGTTCTAAAACCTGCAATGCATTGTGTTTGTCCTGTGATTTAAACCCAGGTTGGTGAATTGGCATGTGAATTACATGTGAATAAGCATTCCAATGCCCCAGCTCAGATATGGAGTGCCTGAAAGTGAACTGACCTTGTTATTTTCTATGTCATATTCCCTTAGCGGAACTGTGAAATTTCTTGTGTGTCAGTTTTAGGAGGATATTTGGGTGGAAATATAATTATTTTGGTTGCAGGAGTTGTGGGGCCAAAGTGCTGGTAGTCACTTAATTTTCCCCAGCAAGCAGGCATGATTTGACGGAACGCAGTGTGAATTACACCAGGGCCTCCCTGTGCCCCCCAGACTCCTGGATTTCGAGTCCAAATCTCCCCAAGTTATTTTCCTAATAAGTATAAGGTCCCCCAAAGTATATTCTCTGTTTCTTGTGTTTGTGTTTTCAAGGTCTTATCCGAATGAACCACCGTTTTGCCTTGTGATTGATCCCTTAAATATAAAGGTGTATTTGGCCTAGCCTAATGTGACAATCAGATATAATTTTCTCTCATGGGAAGACCAATGGTCACCCTAGGTACCTTGTAGATTTGATGTTGTATGATTATGTTCTAAAACAGACGATATTAATCAGCATCTATTGTGTGAAACTAATGCAATTGTCTGAGTGTCTCATGTCCAGGTGCAGTCCTTCCAATTAGATGAAGATAAAGGTGACGCAAAAGCGCTTTTCATCTAAAGTGGAGAGGCCTATTCCAGATTCTACCCAATCAGAGTATTTTTCCTGGATCCATGTTACACAAGTGCACCCACAGTCGCTTCAAAATTAAACCTCAACAAAGGAGGGATGGCCTAAAGACACAGCCGTTCTCAGTTGGTGTTTTGGTTCATAAGAAAACCCGGCACTAACCAAAAAAAGGAGAAAAGTTCATAGGAAGAAAAATCGGACCTCAACATATGAACTTTGAACTTTTTAATAACCTTTCTTTTACCAGGTTTTATTATTTTAATTACAATGTTTATTCTATTAGGTTTATAGACTGTAAGTGGTGTCCACATGAAGACGATAAGGTAGTAACAAGAATATTTTGTTATATAATAGAATCCTGGTAAACAAAGCCCACATCTTAGTGCAATATATCCCAATGTACTATACATACCCAATAAATTGCACCCCAGGAACACGAGAGTTATATTTAACCCCTTGGAAAAAGACAAGATGCTATAAGATATTTGTAGAACTATATATATATGAAATTGGTTATGAAGGGAGTAGAAATACAAGTTTACCCTAGGGAAATTATTGACTCTGTGATAGAAGGATAGATAAATTATTATCCTGCAACTAGACCAGGTTAGGATATTTGGGAAAGTGGTTCCAGTGTTTGAAGGTAGAGATGAGGGTTGGGATTTGTTGGGACTTGGTGGTTAGATTATTTCGCTGGGAGCGAAGCTAGTGGATGTTTTTGTATGTGTGTCTGTCCTACTCATTACTCTCTGTGTTATGAACAGCAAAACTTTGGTCCTGAAGTGCGTTGCAACCCCCCCACCGATGCTATGTCTCTTTTTGGTGATGAAGATATCAGCAGTCCCCCAGAAGAAGAGACCGAAAAAAAAAAGAAATCAACTGGGCCGATACAATGGCCAGAAAGGAATCAAGTTATGTACTATGGGACTATTTTTTTTGGTCCGGCAGGACTATGATATGGTTAACTGTTCTTTAAAAAGACTGTCTCTAAAGGAAGAGGGGGCTGAGAAGATCAGAAAAGAGGAAGGTGGGGAGGTCACCCAAGGGCGTGTGTCAACCACAAGGAAAGGATCACAAGTCAACCATTTTGCCTATGGCAGCCATTTTGTCTGTTCCGATATTCTGAGTAAATGTAGTATGTAAGATGTATGTGTTGGGCAGTCGCTCCTAGGAAATATTAACCCACATCAACCCCCACTTATGATCAGAAATAGAATTTAAATAATGTTCATCATACCTAAGCAAAGAATACGAAATTGAAAGGCATTAATTATTAAAAATAGCTCAGTTAAGAGAGTAGTGGGAAGTCTAATACCCTGTTAGGAATGTATGATTTATATGCAAAAGGGGATTTTTCAGTAGCCAATATAAATATTGTTTTTCCACGATAATAAAAGACGCTATTTTTAAGGTTCAGCAATAGATAAGGACAGTAGTTTTGCAAAATTGTATGGCATTGGGTTATCTGATGGCAGCACAAGGAGGGGTTTGTAAATTAGTGGGTAAAGAATGCCGTTCTTATATTGACACCCAATCAAAAAGTTTACACCATGATATGGATACTCTAGCAGAAATTTAATCTAGAATGCGAGAGGAAACAAAAGAGTTTGATTTTACATTTGACCTTGAAAATTGGCTCGGTGTATTGGGAATTAAATTCTTTTCGGAATTAGGATAATCGCAGGTTTATTACTCTGTGTGTATGAATTAATCTAGATGGGTAAAAGTGTAATCAGCTCTATTTTTTTGCCAAAGAAAGATGTTTCTGCTTCTAGCTCGACCATTATGTATATGCCTCCCACAAAGAGAGCGAGAAATACCAATAGTATTGGTACTCGTCAACCACCCATATGTTCATCTCTGACGAGATACCTAAAAGAGATAGGTTTCTGCAGGCACATGGTCTCTTGGAGGTTTCTTCCTTGGAGTTTTTCCTCTCCTGAGTGGTTTGCAGAAGAATAAATGGGACTGGTCAATTGGTTTGTTCTTTCAGAACAAAAGGAGGGAATGTAAGGTTAAAACTGTCTTCTGGAATTGATAAGGTTAAAAAGAATACGCTGGCCTTGCTATTTTCACGGGAGGCTATCGTAAATAGCTGCAGACCAACTGTTCAATGCCTGTCAAAATATTGTTAAAACAGAGGATAGGGCTGCCTTATAAGTCACCATTGTATATGTCTCTTGCTCAGCAGTTAAATGTTTTAAGCTCTACAGAAAAGGCATTATGTGAAGGATACATGTAAATTTAGATGTGTACCCATATTTGTAACAGAAGACAACTGTATTTTTGTCCCTGCCTTGTGTATAAATACCTGCTTGTGAACCATTAAAATTTAGTTGTGACAATTCAACCACTAGCTTCCTTGAATTTTCACAGCTCCGAGCTCGTATATGCTACGCTAATTGAAAGCATCCCATATCTGTTGCGTTTCAGTAGCTCCCGGGAGAAAA
Source organism: Ascaphus truei (assembly GCF_040206685.1). Classification (NCBI taxonomy): domain Eukaryota; kingdom Metazoa; phylum Chordata; class Amphibia; order Anura; family Ascaphidae; genus Ascaphus; species Ascaphus truei. The sequence goes on from NC_134484.1 coordinate 220,922,170, forward strand.
GGTTTTGCTTGCCCTAGAAGGACCTGATCTGTAGAGATCTAACACCTTACAGCTGCTACAAACATATAAAACCTCAGGGTGCTGTCACGTCTTGGGGGAGGGACTACAGTTCTTAGAAGGTGGTAAACTACAAATAAGTTCATCACATTCATTTGAAATGTTAATTCTATGAAAACTTTCACCCACCAGGCCACTATGTATGAAAACGTACGTAACTCATTCGTTCACTCATAAGTTCTTAGAACCTTATAGAAACGGCACATTATCACACCAGTAGCATCTGTGTGCGACACACTGCATGTGTTGTTGAGTGTCAGCCACATTGAGCGCTACACCTGCTTCTATTAATTGTTCACACATATCCCATAAAAAAATAGTTTACATTTCCACAATTAAATAATGAATGATAAGCAGAGTCAACTTTGCTGTGATGGTAGTGATGTACATTATTATTTTAATATTACTACACAAGATATGCAGTGTATGTCAAATAGAACAACAACAAAAGAGCAAGAGCCCCAAGGAGAGCACTCAACCACTAGTTATAGGCTGGTGTACTACAATGATAGTGTTGAAAGAGAGGAGTGAGTGAACCATAAAATATATATGTTTAATTGAGTCGTAACTCAGAAAGTTAAAATATGGGGGAACGCTGTGAGTCCAGTGTGATACTATGGTAAGCCAGTATACAGCGAATTTAAAATAAAGGACGGATGAACCAAAATGAAAGTCACTGTGCTATCTAAACTCTTACAGGGCCTAATAATGGCTGACATCCACTACCTAGAGTGCTAGGGGACACCACCGCAGTATATGGTAAGTGGTACACCTGAGATAGTGGTGTGGGCTGTTACGTGTAGAGGTAAATAGTCACAGTGAATAACTATAAAGCCCAATGACGTGAAGGTCAGTATGATGTCAGATGCCAGTCATTCCTGTATACAAGTAGTGCTAAAGAAGCGTCCTCTTATCCAACGCGTTTCGTACTATTACAGTATTTCTTCAGGGATATCGGAGGTGTCTAGAGGTGCGCTTCTTATACTAGTCCCTGTCTTGTGATTGGCTGTTTAGTTTGAGTCCAGCCTCTCAACAAGTGGAGGGAAAATTAAAGGGATATACCCTCTAAACATTGAAATACATATTAAAAAACTTTATTAAACACGGTATACTCCATAGGCTAAAAGGTAAAAGAAACAAATATTAATAAAACATGAAAAACACAATGTTAAACATATTCCTAAGCTAACGGAAGTAAGATAAAGGGGAGAATAGTTTTGATAGACTATATCCTAACAGAGATACATATATTAATAATTTGGAGACCAAGTGAACATATAGTTTCAGTGCCTAAAATTATAAATATGAATATATGTTCACTTGGTCTCCAAATTATTAATATATGTATCTCTGTTAGGATATAGTCTATGAAAACTATTCTCCCCTTTATCTTACTTCCGTTAGCTTAGGAATATGTTTAACATTGTGTTTTTCATGTTTTATTAATATTTGTTTCTTTTACCTTTTAGCCTATGGAGTATACCGTGTTTAATAAAGTTTTTTAATATGTATTTCAATGTTTAGAGGGTATATCCCTTTAATTTTCCCTCCACTTGTTGAGAGGCTGGACTCAAACTAAACAGCCAATCACTATTCTCCCCTTTATCTTACTTCCGTTAGCTTAGGAATATGTTTAACATTGTGTTTTTCATGTTTTATTAATATTTGTTTCTTTTACCTTTTAGCCTATGGAGTATACCGTGTTTAATAAAGTTTTTTAATATGTATTTCAATGTTTAGAGGGTATATCCCTTTAATTTTCCCTCCACTTGTTGAGAGGCTGGACTCAAACTAAACAGCCAATCACAAGACAGGGACTGGTATAAGAAGCGCACCTCTAGACACCTCCGATATCCCTGAAGAAGTACTGTAATAGTACGAAACGCGTTGGATAAGAGGACGCTTCTTTAGCACTACCCACTGTGCATTTGTATCCTGTATACACCCTTTACTAATCTCCGTTCCCGCCGCTGCCTCCCTGACCGGCAGAGATCGTGAAGACGCTACCAGATGACGTCATTGACGTGCGCCGGAGTCTGACGTCACACGCCGAGAGATACAGGGTGAGAGCCTGTCTCGCTGGATCAACAGCCGCACAGCAGACGAACTCCACTGGGCTGCTTAAACTGGATGCCGTGAGCCTGCCCCGCTGAAACAACAGCTGTGAAGTAGACGAATTCCACCGGACTACTGCAGCTGGATGTCGGGTTAACACCATAAACCACAGCAGCCTTGATCCACCAAAGGAGAGGGGAAGGAGAGAAAATCCACCTGATGATTGCCCGTTCCACCCGTGGTTCTGATTGGTAACATGTCCATATACATGTACTGCCAGTAATTATTTTATCTGATGTACGTGCAATACTCACCTGTTTTACCAATATAATTTTATATTCATACTACACTATGAGGTCTTTTGCGCTGTTTCTTTTGTATTTGTTCTTCTAGTTGGTCTGTGGAGCCATTTAACGAATACAGCTGCACACCTTCACAAAGTAACAGGTTTATATATATATTCAATCACTTTATCACTGTAAGAATACACCACTTTGTTCACAATTTATAGAGCGCAGTTCACTCCTTGTTTGTTTCTATTATTAGGCCCTGTAAGAGTTTAGATAGCACAGTGACTTTCATTTTGGTTCATCCGTCCTTTATTTTAAATTCGATGTATACTGGCTTACCATAGTATCACACTGGACTCACAGCGTTCCCCCATATTTTAACTTTCTGAGTTATGACTCAATTAAACATATATATTTTATGGTTCACTCACTCCTCTCTTTCAACACTATCATTGTAGTACACCAGCCTATAACTAGTGGTTGAGTGCTCTCCTTGGGGCTCTTGCTCTTTTGTTGTTGTCGTATCATTATTCACCCTGATAGTAGCACCTCCACTCCAGTCATCTCCAGCCCAGCAGTAGCGAGGGTCTCCTTTCCCCCCCCTTCCCCTTAGTTCGTATGTCCAATAGAACACGTAATTTTACAACGCATTACGGCATAAACATTGTATGTTCTATGGTATTTACAAAACAAGTGAAAAGTAGCCTCACATATACATTTATGTTAAAATGGATAATGTACAGCTTGCCAGAAACATCTTTTCATTTAATTAAGTGATGCTGATATTTAGCCATAAATACTCAAAGTCACAAACTCTATGTTAATTATGTACACATGTCAATCAAAATGTTATGTTATTCTTCTATATAGTTGCTCCTGGAGCTCATGTGTCACCTCACACTGAACAAGTGTCATCCCCTGGCTTATCCAGCTCCTAATCAAGGCTGGAAGATGAGTGTATGAGGTGCAGGACATGTAATGTTTACATTTCTAGATGTTATGTTGCAATGCTAAATAAATGCCTTTCACATGTAATTAACTTCACATCAGTTATTGTCACAGAAAATGTAGTTTGTAATGACAACATCTATTGTGTGTGATGTAAACTATCAGCTAGGAATTGTGAGGTTACAACAACCTTTCATTCATTCTTCTTTCACACTGAGTCGAAACATAATTGTTACTTCAAACTACATTTTAATTTGACACAACAGAAAACTTATGCAAACATGTTATGTGTTACACTGTGAGAACAAGTCTCATTATATTGACAAACAACTGAAAGTTCCATGGCAGTTCATAATGTCTTCATTTATTTGTAGAAACTGATGTTGCCAATGAAGGACAAATTCAATCAAGTGACCAGGAAGATCTTCCCACTCGACGAGTAACACAGCATTCAATCCTCCTGCTCGTGACACATTCTCAGCTATTGCAGCTTCTGAAGAAAGAATCTTGGTTGAAGAAAATCGTCGCCACACAGAAATGATGTCAGTGCTTGAGAGGATGATATCACAGCAGGAAAGGATGATATCACAGCAGGAAAGGACAATATCACAAATATCACAACTAGAAAGAGTCTTCATCCAAGTTCCTAAAGAAATACAAAATGTAAACAGGACATTACAAGCAATAGTTGTGAATCTAAGCCAAGCTAATCAGTTGAGAATTACTGCAAGAGAACACAATTCCAGTTTACCCCATCGGAGGATGGATCTTTACATGCTGCAAGTTTTTCTCCCGAGTCATCAGTTCTTCATTCCCCAGTTCTGGATGATACCGGTACAGTAGGTGCAAGTTCTGTGCAGGTCCCTGTCAACATCCAACCGCTTCCATCTGTTCAAAATCAGGAACGGACACCTACAACTGAGACACGAAAAAGAAAGTTAGGCAAACAATTACTACTAACCAGTTGTTGGAACAAGATTAAAACACCAAAACAGGAAACGCCTCCACCATCAGTCGTGCAATGTGTACCAACTCGTTCACAACTGCCACAGCCCACACCCACTGCCCCTGAAGTGTCACAGCCCACACCCACTGCCCATGAAGTGTCACAGCCCACACCCAGTGGCCCTGAAGTGTCACAGCCCACACCCACTGCCCCTGAAGTGTCACAGTCAACACCCAGTGGGCCTGAAGTGTCACAGCCCACACCCACTGCCCCTGAAGTGTCACAGCCCACACCCAGTGGGCCTGAAGTGTCACTGCCCACACACAGTGCCACTGAACTGCCACAGGCCAGTACAAGTCATACAGTTAAGGCCAAAGTAGTTGGCAAACGGAAAAGGCTAACACAACAGCCAACAAGCAGGCCTGTGACTCGGTCTCAAAAGGATAAACAAAAATAAATTATCACCTTCACTAAATCTGTAGTTGGCCTGGTGGTGTTTAGTGCAGAATATTTAATGAATACTGTATGTATGATGTAGTCCTGATGCTTCAAAACATTCAAGTACTGCACCGACACACTTTATTCGAGCAAATACCCAGTATGTACCTGGCAGATACCTGGAATGCGCCGCTCCTCACCTTTGACAAGCCCCGTTGCGTTTGCCTTCCCAGCCTGGGTTCATGCCTGGCTGACGGGCGGCTGATCTGTTAAATGATAATGATTAGGATTTAATAGGCTGCAATGCTTCGCGTGTCTACCAGATGGCATAAATTCATGAATTGTAATGCAGTATATATATATATATATATACTGTGCAGTATTGCAGCCAGCGGGAATAAAATGCTTCAATCCCTGCCTGGAAAATACCTCAATGCACTCGGGCAGAAAACAGTCACAAACCTCAATACACCCGGGTATACCCGAATTCGTGGGACTAGCCGAGCTCGAATAAAGTGTGTCGCCAGTGTATGTCCATGTACACATGAAGGTTTTGAAATGTTCATTGTCTGAATTAATGCATAATGTATTACATATATTTATGTATTATTCATCAGTTTATTATGGTACAACTTGACACAGTTGCCATGTTTATAGAAGCTGACATTCACTTATCTGTTAAACATTTTATGTATGTGTGTTTGTTTGGTAATGTAGAAAGACATTGCATGCCAATATTATTGGCATCCGACTTTAAGTAACTATCTATATAACAGCATACATCTTAAAGTTGAGCTTCCTGGAGTATTAACTCTGTAACACATTATTTACCTTCACCTTCTTTCATAATTCATAATGTTGGCATGTCATCATGTATGAGTAGTGGTTAGAATAACATATCTGTTAGTGTGAATTAATATATCTGTAGTGTCTATGGATATATGTACACACACAGTGTGTGTGTGTGTGTGTGTGTGTGTGTGTGTGTGTGTGTGTGTGTGTGTGTGTGTGTGTGTGTGTGTGTGTGTGTGTGTGTGTGTGTGTGTGTGTGTGTGTGTGTGTGTGTGTGTGTGTGTGTGTGTGTGTGTGTGTGTGTGTGTGTGTGTGTGTGTGTGTATACACATACATATATATATATATATATATATATATATATATATATATATATATATATATACACATATATATATATTTTTTTTTCTTCCTATCCCAGTGTTGTCCGCAAACAGGCCTTGTGTTAATGACATATACATGTTAGGACACTTGTTTAAATTATGGCAATAATATTATGAAGGCAATACTTCACTCACCTGTATGAAACTTTCACGATGATTTCAACAAGGCCTACTTACACACATCAATGGCTTTAGTTTAGCACTATATTAAATATATCTATTATCTTATTTAACAGTACAGGCCTTCATGGCTCTAAAGAGGCCTTGTTTGCTGTTAACTACTACTTATACACAGATGACTCTAATAGGCCCTCAAACATACTCACCCAGTAATGTTAGAAACTGTAATGAAGTGTGAAGATAATAACAAGGCCTGTTTGCATATAAGGCCTTAAATGTATATATATATATATATATATATATATATATATATATATATATATATATCAAGAGAGACTAACAGAGACAGTGTAAGAGAGAGACACAGATAACCAGACAGAGAAAATTAGAGAGAGAGATTTAAACATTGAGAAACAGAGAGACAGAAAAACAGACACAGATATGTCTGTGGGTCATTATAGGTCAGTGTAAGCGGTAATCTGTTCATGATACCACTGTAGAATCTTTCACACACATTGTTATTTTAATTACAATCGTACACTTGTTTTGCACATGTTGATTAAGCCGAAATAAAAGTTTCTTTTACAGTGAAATGACTATCTTACACAAAGAATGTGTGGCAATTATTTTCACACATTTTTAGTGGGGGAAAAACAAGGCGGATAACATACAGCTTGTATTGTAACCTTGGAATAAACCATGAAGATAACATGTAACTATTTTCACATTCAGCAGACAAACGTATGCGCTCAACTTAGACACTCATCACTTCAACACAGCAGAAATGGCAGAAGCTTCCACATTGCACAGCCATCCACGTAATTCATATAAATTTATGATTTCACAAGCAATCGAATCAACAGATGACAAGAAAGCAAGCGTGGGCCAAATCTATGACTTGATCCAAAAGAAATATCCATACTACAAAGAAGCATGCCGAGAATCAAATTTTAAAACTTCTGTACGATTCACTTTATCAGCAAATTAATGTTTTGAGCGTGTCCATGATCGCCTAGATCAACGATATGGATGTTGTCAGATTGCACCATCATTTAAAATTACCATGGAACATGGAACATATCTTCTGTTAAATAGCATATTTTTGCCTAATACCAGTTACAATGGAGACGCACCGACTGGCACGTCTGCTGCTATACCTGCTGCAATACCTGCACCCTCAATTCATCAAGACCAGATGCAAGATGCACATAACAACAATGATATGTATCCAAACTTATATGGGCAATACCTATGTGGATGGGAAAACAACCAAGAACTGTACGTACCTCCGGACGTCTTGTTTGAAGAAGACAGTGCAGATCCATATGAGCGTCTCATGGAGATGTGTGTGATTCAGGATTCAATGGTTGCCTCAAGCATGGATGAGATTGTTGTGCCTTTCTGGAGCGACCAGTTGCAGCCAAACCAGTTTTGACTTCTACAAGAATGGTAAATACAATAATCGTTATGCGTTTACTCACATTCTAAATGTCTACATTTTTAATATCCACCATTTCATAGCCAAATGCGCGGATACAGCGTAACATTGCAGACAGCCTTACATGTAGCGTGCACAAACACATTATTTCCTATAACAATATACTACATGACGAAGCATAACTACACATTGTTGACGGACTCACAAAACCAAGAGTAATATCTCTTTTAAAGTATCATTTTAACATATTACACTAACTGTAATACACACCTCATTGTGTAGCATGCAACATAGAAAAAACAAAAGGGTCGGCCACATATGACGTGGGCCACTTGTCATGACCCAAGGCGTCCTTAAAAAGGTTTACGGATGTAAGCCCTGCCCCCAACCGATGTGCGCGCGTGAAAGCGTATTGGCTGTGGCCGTTGCTTATTGTTACGGTCAGTGCACTGTGTCATGCGCGCGCGTCGGTGTTTCGGTGCGTGAACAGTGCTGGAGGCCAATGTTAATTCAGTGGGAGGAGTGTTTGCGTGCATTTCACGGTGCCTTAACATGACGTCACACGTCTTTTGTTCGCTCATTGGCTGATCGGCCGTAGTTTCCATGCACACACGTCCGTTTACAAAGTTTATATAAGTACGTGTGTAGAAGTGAATTACTTTTGCTTCCATAGCATAACTTCCAACCATGATATGGTTACTGCTAGCAGCACCATGGAGGGACATGTATTCAACACACAGCGTACACATTGTTTAGCGCATGCGCTAAGACTTAGTCCACACAATCGTGAAGTGCGCGCGCAACTGAAGTTGTGCGCGTACATTATTATGTATACAGGCACCGGAAATATCATATCCGTACTAATGCCAGCAACTCCATTATAAAAATGACAGTTCAGTATCTGTCGTTTGATCCTTGCACTTTCAACATATACGTTACTTATGCGTGAATATCCACAATAATATAGAGATGTGTTACGCGTTGTCATGCAGAGACATATATAAATGTGCCATCTTTGACCATCATTTGTTTGCTGTATTTCACAGATGTCACGGATGAATACATGGGATCAATGTATGATTTCAGATGATCTACTCGTTATATTAGATGATTGTGACGACAAGCAAACAACTATTATAATACATATGTAACAATGCTTTCAATGCTTGTTGTGCAGATTAACAATGAATACATAATGTTATCCATTTAGGCCTATATTTACTATGCACTTAATTAACATTGCTAAGCACTGAAGTTAGAATTTTTAATGTTTTTTGGTGATTTTCTACTAACATTATATGTCTTGCTGTGTTAAATATGCAACCAACATTCTCACTCCGCAAACACATTTGTCTACTATATTGTATAATGTGACGTGTGACTTGTGAAAGAATGTAAATGCTACATAACAACTCGTAGACATTGTATCTGAAAGCACACAATAACAATAGGGAGGTCAGATACACTGTTTATTCGTTTGAAAAGTTAGTTTTCACCTAAGTTGTAGTGCTAACCTAACATGCATGAGCTATTGAATATTAGTTAAACATCATGAAAAGATTACCATTTGTGTGTATATTTTATTTTCATGACTAACTATAGTTTAGTGTTTTTAGTAAATGTTCAACACAGACAGAGCGAAGTGAGTCTGATGATACAATCAACATTAGTATGTTAGTTTATATCATTTGACATTGCAAAACATGCATCACACAAAATGTGCTACACACACAAACACTGCTGCTCAAATGTGTGCGTATGCAAATGTTCACGTAATTGACGTTCACATGTTGACATTAGTTGTAAAGGATCATGATAATAATGAATAAGTTACGTGAATGAAATTAAAATTATTTTAACAACATTGTCATTGGGTCGAATGAAGAATGAAAAGTTGATAATACAAAGAATTAACATTTTTCATGGTATTCACATTTTGACACATGTTACATGTACGTCAAATCAACACACGTGTGACTTAGACATACACATGTGACAATGTTGTAATCAACATGAAGATGCATTTATACAAGAACTAATCACATACATTGGTATGTAAATGATGTAGAAAACATTGGTGTGTTTACAGGCAAACATGCATTGAGTGTTAAGATCACTCATGTGCATCCGTGGATGTTCTCCTCCATAATAAATATTTGAGCAGGGTTTATCCCCTTCTCTCCACCCACCCCTATATTACATGAATGGAATTTGGAACGTTTGCAACTTTAAATGTTATGTAATGTCCATTTAATGCTTTTCAAAAACACTGCACATTAACCACCAAGTGTAGCTAAACGCACGTACACTATACAGAAACGACATGTTTCAATAGTAACATTTTGTTCAGTACGTTGTGTTTAGACATCCTGTAACTATACCTTTATAGAGGTTGGCACATCTTATGACAGATGTGAGTTGAAATACATACCATGAGCAGTCATTGACGTGATCTACCTTGAAAAAGAAAACATGAATGAATATAAAACATTGTAATAACATGTTCATGAAGGTAAGCAACACACCAACGTGTCTATTTTGTGTTAGATATGAAACACCATGTAGATTTCGATCAATATAATATGAAAAACACACTGGTGTACACATCATTGTGATGCACATGTCACACCGCAAAAATAACATTGTAGGTAACCATACTGCACTAACTAATAACTATGGACATAGTACTGTAGGTGTATTGTGTATGCATAACCAAAAAGATCATGTACATAAAATATTAATTTTGTACACATTATTTATGCACATACACACAATTTTTTTTAATTATAAGAAGGATAATAGAACCTGTAGATGAATGACATACCGGTGCCACATGCATTTGTCCAGACAGCAGAGAAGAGAAAGGTGTGCGACCCATATTCATCTTTTTCCTAAGTGAATGGTATTTGGACAAATGTATTTATCATAACAAAGAATGAATATATGTATGTAGTACTATGACCATATATGTATTTGCTTACATGAAGATTTTTTATTTATGACATTCAGACATGTCTCAACACCACTGGCTGTTTGCTCAGTGTCAGCTGGTAAATTGACGGGATGCTCCTCCTCCAAACCCTGATGTATGTCTGTTTGTACATTATTTCTGAGTGCCATATTGTGCAAAATGCAACATGCAATGATAATATCAGACACTTTATCAGGCTTATATTGAAGTGCCCCACCAGTTCTATCGAGACATCAAAATCTTGTCTTGAGAAGCCCAATTGTTCTCTCTATAACGGATCGCGTAGATATATGGGCAACATTGTACCTCTCCTCTGCTTCACTTTGAGGGTTTACCACCGGTCTCAACAGCCATGGCCTAATTCCGTATCCTGAGTCACCTATAATCAATGGTGCACACATATGAAACAATTAGTGATAACATTATAACATACAACAATTCCTAGAAAACCAAGAGTTTTGTGTAACCACATCATAATATGTACTCACCCACCAGCCAACCAGGTCCAAAATAGCCTTCTTCGAAAGCATGGAAGACTGATGAGTTTTTCAGGATAGAGGAATCGTGACTGGAACCAGGGAATTTGGCTACCACATGCATAATCTTCATTGTGGCATCGCATACCACCTGTACATTCAGGGAATGGTAGTGCTTACGGATGCGGTAAGCATGCTCACTCTGACTAGGCGGGATCAAAGCAACATGGATGCAATCGATTGCACCCAGCACACATGGTATCCCGGCTATGGTATAAAAGCCATTCCTGACTTCCAGACACTCTGTGTGCTCTGTAGGAAAATGAATATAATTCCTAGCACGTCTATTCAGTGCACATAGAAACTGGGTAAAGGCCTGCGAGAATGTAGATTGCGAGACCCCGCCCACTATGCTCACTGTTGTCTGGAATGACGCGGAAGCAAGATAATGTAATGAGCACAGTATTTTAACAAGCCCAGGGACTGCACGACCTCTGGCTGTCACAAAATCTAAATCTCCCCGTATCTCTTCCTAAAGTGCTAAGATTGCTGCTGAACTCAAGCGATAGCGACTTACAATCTCCTCCTCACTCATCCTATCTAACAGGGTTCTCTCCCTGTACAAACGAGGATGAGGCACAACTTCTCTCCTCTCTCTTCTCCTCTCATATCCTTGCCCTCTCCCTTTCCCTCTCCCTCTCCTGTCCACGTGCCTGTCCCTGTCCCTGTCCCTGCCACTGTCCCTGGCTCTGTCCCTGTCCCTGTCACTTCGTTGGCCTATGACATACTCTCCATCAGCAAGGCTCTCGTGCAATAGAATGTTCCTCCGTCTCCTAAACATTCGCATAATTTTGAGGTCTGTAGCTGTGAATGAGCAGGTAATTGGCGTCCTTTAAATACCTATGTGATGATGTCAGGTGACTTGCTAAAGTGCAAGGTGTTACATAAACATATCCAAGTAGTTGACTCCCAACCTGTATCCATTTGATATAACAAGTATTATTTATTTGTATTGAGCAGCCAATCATGATATTTCACAATGATGTAACGTTAAGCTTTGTACAAGCATTTATTGGAAAGTATTTGTGGAATGTGTAATGCATGTACCACTTCTGAACGCAACACTCAGTCATCTAATTAGGATACAACCATGACTGTGACGTTGAAAAAGTTTGCAGCAACATGTCTAATTTGCCATGTTATTGTCACATGTTCACATCAATTAATTATACCGTGCATATGCATACATTTATGGCATCAGGATAGTTGCTCTTGATTCAGTTTCAAACGTGTAACAATGAGTAACTATTCTAGATGTGTGCATAAGTTAGCATGAAGTGATTGTAATGCATCGTGTCCAATGTAAACATGCAATGTGATTGAGTGTCCAATTGCGGACGTCATCAAAAAAGGGAGGACAAAATGTACATGTAAACATGAAAACAAAGATCTACATTTATGTTTGATCATGCGTTACACATTCAAAGCATTGTGTAATGTATAGCAACATTACTATACGCTGGATGTGTTAGATGTGTGAAATGTGTAACATCATATAATAAATTGAACCACACTTCAGTAACATGTTGGATATGATGTCAGCTGCTCCTTTAAGAGTTGAGTTTAGGATTTTCCCTTGACACTTCATAACATGATGAGTAATGTGACACGCAAATCATGATAACATAGAAAAGTACAATGTTATGCAAATAATAAACGTAAGGGGTGACACGATAAAGTGAATGACCTCCACACTGTAATGCTAAGCACATTTGTATTCAGAGCAATAAAACGTAAACACTACTATAATGTTATACGTCCCCGTTCCATTGACTCCATTGATGTAGAGATGAGGTTTTTTTTCTAAGTGCCGTTCCGGCAACCTTACCGATCATTCTCCCCTCCAATTGCCGATGAAATCTCCATTTCTGAGTGCCGATCAGCACCGATAAGCTGATCTGGGCTACTTGAATACAGCCGATTTAAAAAAGTGCCGATAAATGCCGAAAAAGGGCTTATCGCCAGGCGCATGCCGAAAAACTTTTATCGGGTAGAAAAAATGCCGATTTTGAGCACTTATCGGCGCTTACTGAATCTCAAATCCAATTTTGGCGGAAAAATGCCGAAAAAAAGCATTATCGACGCTTACTGCATGAGGCCCTTAGTTAGTAATCATAAACTATATTAGGATTTTTAGTGATTAAAGCAGTGGTTTCAAACTTTTTTTTGGTTAAGGAACTCTATATTTATATTGTGAAATTCTGCGTAACCCCAACCTTCTTTATTAGCGCGTCTGAGATCAGATGCATTATAAGGAACCCCAACCCTCTCTAATAGTGCGTCTGAAATCAGGTGCAATGTAAGGAAGTTCAAGCCTCTCTAATATCATGCCTGAGGTCAGATGCATTGGAAAGAACCCCAGCCCTCTTTAATAGCATGTCTGAGATCAGATGCATTGTAAAGATCCCAAACCCTCTCTAATTTTTACAAACAATATTATTAGCTTATGAGGCAAATTTATTTTAATGCTTAATATTTGATTGCCTTTATCTTCAGGATCAATTTATTTCCCACACGAGTCAGTAAGCTATATTTTCCAACATATTGATTGGATTTGATATTATTAAAACAATTGCTTACATTTAATTAATTATTGACTTGTCATCAATTGAAATCACATTGCATGCCATCAATATATTTGCCCAATGATGTAATCATTTATACTCAATGACTTGATTTTCACTGCTTAAAGACTATTGCTATTTAATAACAAATATAGAAACTTGATGAGATCTAAATGTTTCCATTTTTATTTTCTTCATTTTAGATTCACAATTTATATACAGAATAAATGGTTTCCTCTATATCTAAAAGAAATGTTAAAGTTGCTAAAAAAATTGTAACATACTGTACACATTGTATTCGTTGATATGCCTTTTTTTTTTTTAGAAAAATACTGTTTACTGTACTTTTCGGAAAGAGAAAAAGAGAGAAATGCGCCAGGGCACAAAAATGGTACGCTGAAGGAGTGGCTCAGTGAGTAAAGATACTAACTCTGACACTGAGTTTGAAGCATGGTGAACTTGTGACCTTGGGCAAGTCACTTTATCTCCCTGTGCCTCAGGCACCAAAAACATAGATTGTAAGCTCTACAGTGCAGGGACTGTCTGCAAAATGTCTCTGTAAAGCGCTACGTAAAACTAGCAACACTATACAAGAACAAACAATTATTATTATTATAATTAATACTGTAAAACCTTTTTACTTATAAAACAAACAATATAAAAAATAGTAATGCCATTACAGGAAAACAAATCTTTAAAGCATATGTAGCCAGGTCCCCCTTATCGTAGCTGATCTCCCTCCTTCCTCAGCGCACAGCCGCCGCGCGCGAGGGAATGAGGGGGCAGGTGCGCGAGCAGTGCGCTACCTTAGAGGACTGGCCGGTTGCCGGGGACGCAAGCGGGCCGGTTGCCGGGGACGCGATCGGGCCGTTGTAAAGGCCGCGGTTGCATTGCTGCAGTCCCGGCGGCTCGGGAAGCAGGGCGCCGCCATTGTTAATGCTGTTGCGCATGCGCAGGAGCCAGCTAGTGCGGGAGGCCCCAAACAGCTAGCGCATGCGCAGAGAAGGGTAGTCAGCCCCCAGGGTGCATAGGAGCAGAGCCACATGACCCCAGGGAGCCAATAGGGCTGGGGGATGACTCTGCAGGATCCCCTAGATACATTGTTTGGGTTTGTGGCTACGCAGTTAGTCAGAGCCAGGAGCAACCAAGGGAAGGAGGTAGGGTACAGGAGTCAGTGACTCCCTGTACTAGGCCAGCAACCCCCAAGGCCAGAGATAGCCCTGACTCACCCAGTAGAGTGAGTGTTGCCAGGGACAGCCCTCAGGTTAGGGACCCTGTCACTTACGTTAGTTGGAGCTGGAGAGCTGTAGGGGAAGGAAGGGTGTAGGGAGCGAGTGAAGCTCCCGCACCGCGTAAGGTCCCATATATCCCAGGTAGGCCCCAACTCACTCTCAGGCTAGTGGGTAATTGACCAGGGACAGCCCTAGGTTAGGGATGATACCCAAAGGGTCGTGAGGTGCCTTATTGTCCGGTCACAGCGTTCAGTGCTGTGAGGGCGGACAAGCGGGCTTAGTGTTAAGTTGCAGTGTGTTTCTGCAGGCATTGCTAGTTATCAGTTAGTCAGGACGGGGAAGAGTTAGCGGAGCGGAGCAGGCTATTAACCCCTTAGGTCCCAGAGAGGTCCTCACTCCCCAGTTTGTGGTGCTACAGGGAAAGGCCCTAGGTTAGGGATCCTGTCACAGTAGCGCTAGAGTTAGATAGGGACACAGCGGATGCTGCGTTTCCCTGGAAGAGGTTCGGGCTCAAGTCGGGGCCCACAGAGACTATCTCCAGAGTGGGATCGCCCATGGGGTCCGCGTGCAAGGAACCAGCTTGGGATCAGACGGAATCACCGAGCGACAGATCCTTTGCGAAGCCGTTGCTGATCCGAGCACTGGAGTGCTCGGGCAGGTACTTTAAAGCCACAAGTGCACCAACTGGCCATTAGCTTTAATAGTGACTGCGCAGTCACCCATATCCTCTCTCTGCAAGAGTGTGGGACATTGGGTTGGGATCCTATGGACACAGGGTGGGATCATCCTGTGTTGGGGAAGCATCCTGCGTGACGCCGTAGTCAGTGTCGCCTCTAGAGAGGGACACGTATATATTTTATGTTGACAGTTGCATGTGTGGTATGCTGTTTCCTAAGTAAACGTTATTGGTTATCATACTTAAGTTGTGCTAGTATTTGTATGTGTCCGGCGAGGAACAATTCCTGCTCTGCTAGGAACCATCGCAGGTGGAGGCGCTGCACCGAGTACGAGGTTACTCTTATTATTAGCATAATTGCCCCATGTTCCCCGTGGTGGAAGCTCAGCCCTCCTGTGAGCCTAACAGGTAAAGCACCACACCTGGTAACACTGTATGTTCTCCGCACCCACACTATATCTGCGATTGGGTGGGGTGGAATACCCATTACATTTGGAGGCACTGCTGAGATAGACCTGGGGTGCCCTGTTCCATTTTTTTTTCAAATTGTCCAATTCCTATTTTTTTCACAATGTTTGTAAAGTCCGAACACGAGGTCCTTGCCTGGGCTTTGAGGCAATATATGGAACCTGGCCAGGTGGTGGCGGTAGGAGGCCTTCCTGCAACTATACCCGCGGTTGGGGTCCAGTCCTATATGCGTAGAATTCCTGGGTGGCCATATTCATGTGTCTTAGATGAAGAACAGGATTCCACGTCCACATGGAAAACCATACTTTTTGTGGCAATCCCCACTAAGGATATATGACTGGCAGAGGCACCATCCGCACTGTTTCTGCCCGGGGGCCCATCTGAGGGGTACCCCCTAGTCTACGCAGACCCAGTAAAATGGTATCTCCCGCCAAAACAGGAGAGCGCACGTGCTGCTGACTGCCAGCTTGCACAGAAAAATGTTGCAAAAATCTGTCCGGGTTTGGCGCGAAAATCAGAGTCCCTCCCCTGTGATGTGAGTGACTCAGTGCAGTGCAGAGCCAGAACCCCTCCCTTGTAGTAATAGACTGTTTCTTCTCTGAGGATGAGATGATGTATGAGGATGAGATAGACTGTCAGGACATACACCCCAATGTGTATGTGTCCTGGCGAGCGCCAGAAATAGATGTCCTTATGCTAATGTGCCCCTGCCTGCAAGAAGCCTATGATGAGGGAGCTGACATGTCCCAGTTACCGCTAGACTCCAAGACGACTGAGGTAGGCGGAGAACCAGGGATACAGTGTTTTAGTCCCACCTGTGACTTCTAGAGGTGCACTGGCGTGGGAGCCCGAATGTGAATGCTGCGGTGCACGGTTCTTGAAGCCTATTACACCCCAGGCTCCGGAGTCAGTGGAGAAATATGCGGGGAAGCCTGACCCCTCTGCAAAAGTGAGTGACATTGCTAATCAGTCTGTCCTAATTCCAGCGGCCTCAGTGGACCCGTGTGTCCAAAACCATGTTGCAGAACTGGTTCCAGACCCTCTCAAAGGGGATGTCCTAGTGGTAGAGCAGGAACCACAGAGCCCAGACTCGCAGATTCCGGAATCACAGGGTAAGGTGTCTATACCCCCATCTTCTTTTGGTGATTTCAGCGACCAACCGCTCGTGGTGATGCGCCTGCCGGCGGACCACTCTAGTGAATTCACCGAGCCAACTATCTCGGTGGATACAGAGCCTGCTGTGGGTCCGTGTGCCCTAGAGGAGGTGTATCCAAATGCTGCGGACCCTGCTGTGGGCCCGTGTGTCCTACAACGGCCAGTCTGGTCTACTCTAATGGTACCATCGGTCCTAGAATGGGGACCAGTACCTAACGAAGAAAAGGGTGAGTTGACTGCCCCAGGGGTGTTGGGTGTGAGTCTCCAGGTGACCGCAGAGCACGATGGCTCCTTAAGTATGGCCACCAGGGCGAATGGCTCCACTCGGCATCGCGTCCTGGTGGAGGTGTCTTCCTTAGAAGATAGCTGTCCAGTGGTGCGAGTGGACCAGTACCTATCACCTATCGTCCAGGCGAAGAGAACCATCAGTCCCATCGTGGTGTCCAGTGAAGCACAGATGGTACCTGACAGTGTTCCAGAGGAAGAGGAACCCATCGCAAGCCAGCAGAGTGGTGAGGAACCTCCTTACTTCCCACTGGCTCCTGATCTGAGTGTGAGCCCGTGCGCTCCGACATCAGTGGTCCCAGGACTGGGATCCAACGCTCCCGAGGTTCCAGCAAGTAAGTGGACTGCCCCAGAAGTGCCAGGGACAGGTCCCAAGACAGCCAAGGTGGGAACTGACAGCATCCCCGAGGACCTGTTGGCCACCGGGAATCACCGCAGTGGTAAGGTATCTACCCTTTACCCCCTGCCAGGTGACACAGAGACTTTGAGGAAAGAAACATTGTCCGTTGCTCGCTTCCCAGTGGGAGCCTCGCAAGTGTGTAGGGACAGAGACTGTGTGGAGAGAGATTCAGGGAAAGTTGCCTTCTTTAAGCCCAAAAAGGAGCGCTCCATTCCCCATGTAGTGGACCGGGGGAAAGGTCCTGGCCTCTTGGCCTACCGCATCCATGCCGCGGATGGTTGGGTAAAGGCCTGGTTAAGAGACATTGTACTATTCCTTCCACCAGGGGGAGGAAGTAGTACGGAACTGGTGACTGTTATCCCAAAGCGTGCTCTCCAAGAGATTCACCCAGGGGAGGCTCACGGATGCAAAAGTGAGGTACCCCCATCTGATCAGTTAGGGGCACCCCACAAATGGTCTCAGCTCGCTTCGGTTAATTGGTTGTACAAATTATGCACTGCATTTTGATTGTATAAATGTGTACGAGGTTATGTCGTTCCCCAAGTGGGGACGTTGGATTTTTTACCAGGGGGAGGATGTAGCCAGATCCCCCTTTATCGTAGATGATCTCCCTCCTTCCTCAGCGCACAGCCGCCACGCGCGAGGGAATGAGGGGGCAGGTGCGTGAGCAGTGCGCTACCTTTTTTTTTTTTAAAGTATAAAGGTTTTACACTAATGCATGTCCCTGCAATTTTCTCTATTTTTCTCCTTCCAATTGCATAGGTTATGAGCCACCTGAGAATAGCTGCGGGACAATTACCTATGAGTTTAACCCTTTAAGAGCCAGGGCGCTTGAGGACTTTGATATCCTTTTGAACACTTTTGCCTTTTCTCTTTGGATTCTACTTTTTTTATATGTGGCCATTTTTTGCTTTCCTTATATTTTTTGTAATCAGAATACACCAATGCACTTTTTCATTACACCAATTGTATCAATGTAGAGGTTTTACACTTATTAGAGTCTAGTTTTTAGATTGATGAGTTTATTCTTATAACACATTTGGGCCTATTCTAGTAGCTGCGATAACTTTGCTGCCATCTCAAACAGTATGGCATGTTCCCACCGAACGGTCTGTCATTTGTGTTTCATGATATTCAGAAAGAATCTGAAAACATTTCCACAAGTCACAAAATGTGAGGTAGGAAAATGCCAATACAGTACAGGACAGCAGCAATAGTGTCTCAGCCTCTCTCAAAGTTCTCCCCATTGTGATCTGACTGCAGTCTGCAAGAGCTGCACAGAGAGAGAGCTGCACAGAGAGCCACATATCCCTGCAGAGCTCTCACAGGCAATCACAGTGTTTTTATTTACATTTGAATAATAGTGTACTGTAGAAGGGGGTATCCAGAGCTGAACCGCATTAATGTCAGGTCTGGAGAACCTCTGCTTCCCGAGATACAGGACGTGATATGAGGAGCCGGTATCTCCTGTGTGTTTAAATCTCCCAGTCACGTAACACGGGAGATTTAAACATTGCAGGGGGATATCAGCACCCCATACCGGGGCCTGTAACTCAGAAACCATGGGTTCCCCTTGCCTGAAATCAATGTGGTTGAGCTCCGGAGACCCCCTGCTACTGTTATTAAAATGTAAATAAAAACAGCTTAATTACCCTAGCTGCTAGCCGCCAAGGCAATGACAGGATTAAAACTGAGTACCCAGTTTGTTGGGGATACAGGGGGTGGATGAAATAAAATGGTTAGTAAGGTGAAGGGAGAAACGCTTTGCAGAAAAAAAAAGATTATCCACAGGCCAATAAGAGAGGGGGAAAGAAGAGAGAGATACACACAGGAAGAGGGGGATAGAATGGGGGGGAGGTAAAGAGGAGATAGTGGGAGTGGAAAAAAAAGACGAGAGAAATATGGAGAAACACAGATCTGTGAAAAATAACATTTATTATATGAAATAAATAGAAGTAATTTCAGAAAAAAAATTAAACCCAAGAATGGGTATGTGGCAGGACGGCCTGTAGCCGAGGTCAGGGAACAGTCCACACATATAGTTTCAGGATAAATAAAAACGTTCAGTGGCTTTATTTCTCCACAGTAACATAACATGCGGGTACACTGTCCCTTTAACAAAATAAATCCTGCTCCACTTTGGGAGAAAAACTGACTAATAACACAGCAGACCTATCTAGCAGGCTGGCTGGCTAAACCAGAACCAAACCATAAGGGTACTTTAAGCAGTCAGTAAACAAATGAATAATCCTTACTTTAGTTGAAGTAGTCTTTGGTGAAATCCCTCTGGCTAAGGGCTCACGCAGCAGTGTGCTTCTCTCTCTCTCTCTCTCTCTGGCAGCTACTGCCAGTCACATGATCCTTTATCTATCTTGCTGGCTCTCAGGTGTCAGCTAAAGAGTTCTGATTTCCTAACTTCCACCTGAGTTAACCCTTATGAGTGCTGGATGAAGCACTCAGACATATGTCTCCCAGGCGTAACTGATAGGAGTTGACTTCACTCTGTCACAGGGTATAATAAAACCAAAGTTACGGGTAATAGAGCATAAGGAGGGGAGGATGGGAAGGCATCATGAGGTCCCAGAGGGGAGAACTCCAGGGATAAGACTCCTCGGGAAATTTGGGGTAAACCCCTGGAAGGACTGCTGCGGTCCTCCATCCTGCGGGACCCATCAATGTAAATTTCACCCTAGAGATGACTTGGTCCCACAGCAGGGGGGATTACTGCAACAGGGAGGGAGTGGAGACTAGAGTTAGAGACCTATGCTTTAAATTTTCAAAGGCAAGCTTCCGCACCCCTCCCCAGAGATATACAAAATTCATAACAGAGTCAAGTAATAACTGATGGTTCCCTCTAACCCTTCCACCACCACCCAAGTGGGTAAGGGCCCCCCTCTGTCATTACTAACACTACTCCAGTCAATCCAGAAGGAAGTAAATCTGCCCAAGTTTGTAAGTGCCTTAAAGATAGGCTGCTGCTCTCCCTTGAACTTGTGTACAGGTAATTCTGGTAAAGTTAGGTGGGTGCTGCCAGCCGGGGTCATCTCTCTGCATATCTAGATCAGTAAAGCGGCCAAATCCAAGCAGGAGCAGCAGAAGCAGTCATCAAGGTGCTGGGTGTAGCATACTCAGGTGGTGCGGCTAAAACCAGATTCAGGGCCACAGTGTCAAAACCTCTTATGATCTTCCAACCAGATTAGAATTGGGCCCTGCTCTGGCAACCCCAGCAACAGTTTGACCTGTAAGAACATACCACATGTGGTGGCATCTGCTCCTCAGTGTGCACCAGTGTTCAAGCAACTGTTGGTCCTGTCTGTGTTCTGGAAGCCTCTGTCACTATCAGGAGGAATTACACGGGGTCAATGAAAATGATGAAATAGCAGGGGATAAAGGTAACACTGATATCGGTTTTTCAAACAAAGAGTCCACAAAAAAAACAAATCAACGCTACTACCTGTTTCCTTTAAAATAGGGCTACTTTCCACAACAACCTGTTCTCCTGACACAGGCTGAACCAGCGCAGGAGAAGATGTTTCCTGAGGCATGCTCACAACTTGGGTTGAAGCAGGCCAAGTACAAAGCCTGCTCCATAGCCTCGTACCTGCAGGTACAGTCGCTGGTATATCAATCACTGCTAACTTGCAAAGGCTTTTCTTCCCACACTGCCAGCTGAGCCTAAAACAGTTGTTGAATCTGACTTCCTTTGTCTCACAGGAAGGGCAAAGTGTGAGCCCTTCCTTCCCTGGATGCCACTGCCACCACTCATAATAAAAATATGTAATAATAATATTAATAGACACACATATTTAAAAAAAAAAGAATTAAAAAAAAAATTGTGTGTGACTTTGTGTGTGCCTCTCTCTCTGCCTCTCATCCTCCTCTCCTGTTCCTTTCCTCTTGCTCCATTTGTTATTTTTCACAACAGATTAATCTGCAGGCGGGTTTTCAAAATGTCCTAATGCAGATTAATTCGTCGTACTTGTTTCTTACAATATGACAGCAGATTAGAAATAAACATAATCCGAAGAATGGATTTATGTTAAACCCACTGGGGGTTATTCAAAATATGCATAAATGAGCCACATTTAAACGTTAGTGTGTTTGTCCTTTTTTTGGCTTATATGTCCAATTAATAAACATTTTTGCAACCGGACCCTTTTTTTTTTATTTTTTCATATTTTGGCAGTGCTCTACTCCTTTGCTACGTTTTTGATTTCTTACCCTAGTATTGCAGCACGCCACGGTATCTCTATTGCGGATCAGCTGTGAACATCTAGAGCAGCGGTGCGCAAAGTGGGGGGCGCGACCCCCAGGGGGGGCGGGAGATTGTGCTGGGGGGGCGCGGGCAGTTGCAGAGACCCCGCGCTCTTCCCCCAGGCATTTAAATTAAATGCCGGGGGATCGCGTGAGGCCCCTGCAACTGTTTACTTACCGGGATTCAGCCGTCTGTGTTGCGTCACCATGGCAACGCGGCGTCAATAGACGCCGCGGCACCATGTGACCTGACGTCACACACCCACGCAGCGTCATCTGATGCGGCTGAAGGAAGGCAGGGGGGCGTGAGAGCCGGGGCAGAGAGACAGGGGGGCGCAGCACAAAAAGTTTGCGCTCCCCTGATCTAGAGGGTTTCCTCTTCTAGCTGCGGAGTGTCTGGAGATTAGCCAGTGTGTAGCCGATAACCGTTCCCCTCACCTGCACCGGGAAGCAACATCACTGACAGACATCTCACAGAGGAGTGAATCGTCCTGTCTTCTCTACCAGCAGCCACCACCTACCCCATCGACAGCACCCGGTAAAAAAAAAAAGGTACTTCAGAGGACATCCATCTGGCACCCGGTAAAACGGCGGGAGACTCTGCTTGCAGGTCTCTATTTCCATCTGCCAGTCCCCACATACCGGGTTGCCGCACGCTTGGCTGAGGAGGTTTTTGCCCCATTATACATCTTGGGGGGGGGTGTGTATCATCGGCGTGGTGAGAACTTTTCTACGGCTCTATACAGGTGAGGTGGGGGTATTCAGGCGCACACACACCATCGGCAAACCCATAAGACACTCGGATACAACGCTTCATTTTTTCTATGTTATATACCGTTTCTCTAAGAACATTTATTTTTGTGAACTACTTATTGTTTACCTTGCATAGTTAGAGCATCACCAGAGGGCTTTTACCCTTTTTTTCATAAATGAGCCACATAAGGGTGTTTTAGCTAATCCGCATGGATTTAAATTGAAACAATCTCTGGATTTTACGCTGTGGAACGGATTTTGAAGGGAAAGCCCTGGAAATGGATTTGGACTGGTTTTCCCATCTCTAGTAGCCACAACAAACATTACGGCATGTCTCAGTGCATGCCTTCATGGGTCATTAATGTTATGGTTACAAAAGGACTAGTACAGTTCATAACATCTACAAATCCAAGCATTAACAAATTATGAACATTTATAAGCCAAAAAGGATATGTTAACTATTCGTGTGCGATGCTTTACTAACCACTAAGGTAACCAAAGGGTTATCCCATCCATGGTACTATGTGATGTCATCAATCTTGATTGAGAAGTCACTGTCTACCAAATTGAGGGCTAAACACATGGTATAGCTACTAATAGGATTGGCGAATGTACACTATGAAGTCAAATGTTAAATAACAGGCCTTATATAAAGCCTGGTACATATCATTTGACAGAAAGCTGACCTACAAGCAACATCTGGGAGAAAAGAAAAGAAAGAAGAAAAACTCAGCGGAGCCTAATCTATCAATGGAAGAGGCATTGCTTCCGTTCAAGTTGAGGATCCATAACCCTACATCCAGAATGGATCTGTACTGGAAGAAGGCCATCAGGCTTAGATTTAGAATTATTTTACCTTTTTTTGGGGGGTGGGAATGGGGTTTGCCATTGAGCAAGGATTATTTTTAATTGGCCATGGATGGATTTTGGCATGGATTTTTTTGGTGGTTTTTTATTTATTGTTGTACATCAGCCCTTTATTACATTTTGTGGTGGATTCCTCAGATGATCAGAACAACGGCTTTTATACGGCAGTAAAATTTTAGAGTGTTCATTGATTGGCAATGTGCCTATCTAGGTCCCAATCAAGGGCTTTGGTAGACACAATGCCAATCAATTTATTATTTATTTATTTATAAAATATTTTACCAGGAAGTAATACATTGAGAGTTACCTCTCGTTTTCAAGTATGTCCTGGGCACAGAGTTAAGACAAATAATACATGGTTACAAATACAGTTACATAAATGAACAGGGTATACATTATATACAAGACATTGCATGCACAGATAAAGAAAATATATGTTATGGGTGAATGAAACAGTTACAGACCAGATTAAAATGTGAGACAGCCTTATATTTGAAAGAACTTAAACTGGTGGTGGATGTGAGAGTCTCTGGTAGGTTGTTCCAGTTTTGGGGTGCACGGTAAGAGAAGGAGGAACGGCCGGATACTTTGTTGAGTCTTGGGACCATGAACAGTGTTTTGGAGTCTTATCTCAGGTGATAGGTGCTGCATGTGGTAGGGGTGAGGAGCTTGTTCAGGTAGCTGGGTAGCTTGCCCATAAAGAATTTAAAGGCAAGACAGGAAAGGTGAACTTTGCGCCTAGACTCTAGTGATGACCAATCTAGTTCTTTGAGCATTTTGAAGTGATGTGTGTTGTAGTTGCATTGGAGAACAAAACGACAAATTGAATTGTAGAGGGTGTCAAGTTTGCTAAGGTGGGTTTGAGGTGCCGTGCCATATACTATGTCTCCATAGTCAATAATTGCATTAGCATCTGCTGTGCGATATGCTTTCTGACCAGGAGACTTAGGGAGGATTTGTTCCTGTAAAGTACCCCTAGTTTGGCATAGGTCTTGGTTGTCAGGGTATCAATGTGCATTCCGAATGTTAAGTGGGAGTCAAACCATAAGCCCAGGTATTTAAAACTAGTGACAGGGGTTAGGGTGGTGTTAGTGTTGGTTCTAATATGGAGCTCAGTCGCTGGAAGCTTTAAGAATTTAGTATTGGTCCCAAATACCATTGTTACAGTCTTGTCAGTGTTTAAAAACAGTTTGTTTTGGGAAATCCAGTTTTCGAGTCTCAAAAAGTCAGACTGAAGTATGTGTTGAAGGTCAGCGAGGCTATGGCTGTGTGCATATAGAATTGTGTCATCTGCATACATCTGTATTGAGGCTTCCTTACAAGCTGTGGGAAGATCATTGATGAACACTGAGAAGAGTAGGGGCCCCAGAACAGAGCCTTGCGGGACACCACAGGTGATATCCAGGGGGTTGGAGTTAGAGCCTGAGATGGACACATGTTGGGATCGTCCTGATAGGTAGGGCTGAAACCAGTTTAAAGCATGCTTCCCTATTCCAGAGCGCTGGAGTTTGTTAAGCAGGATAGCATGATCAACTGTATCAAAAGCCTTTGCAAAATCTAGGAATACTGCACCAGTGAGTTGTCCCCGTTCCATTCCACACAGGATTTAATTGCAAACTTTTAGCAGGGTAGTTACGGTGGAGTGTTTGGGACAAAAGCCAGATTGGAATTGACTAGGTAAATTTGTCTTGGTGTAGTAGTCGCTTAATTTGGAGTGGACACATTTTTCCATGACTTTGGATAGAATTGGGAGAAGTGAGATTGGTCTGTAGTTTGAGACAGTGTTTTTGTCCCCACTTTTGAAGATTGGGACAACTCTGGCAGTTTTCCAGGTCTTAGGGATATAGCCTGCAGACAGGATAGAGTTGACTATGGAAGCAATTGGTTTGGCAATGGCTGGGGCACCAAGTCGTAGGAACCTAGATTGTAGTAAGTCAGGTCCGCATTGGCTGCTTAGTTTAAGTTTGAGGAGCGCTTGTGTAATCTCCTCTTCAGATACTGGGCCAAATTGAAAATTGTGGGCAGTGTTGGGAAGGGGTGGGCTATATTGGCACTCCCAGGATGAGATTCAGGTTTGTGGTTTGGGCTGCGTTTCGCTAATAAGTTAGTGGCACACCCCACAAAGTAATCATTAAATGCATTTGCAATGTCAGTGGGGTTTGTCAGAGTAATATCCCTCTTAGTGATATTACTTGGTTGTTGATGGTTAGGAGGCTGGAATATATTGTTGATAAACTTCCAGAAGTTAGCTGGGTTTGATGTATTTTGGTGGAGATTGTCAGAGTAATATTGTGCTTTTGCGTGCCTCTTTTGCCTTGTGCACATGTTCCGCATGCATCTGTAGTGATTGGGATCCTTGGTAGTGCCAGTTACTTTGTAGCTTTTCCACAAGGTATCCCTGAGCTGGCAGAGTGCTATAAGGTCAGTTGTAACCCATGGAAGATGGCCCCCCCGTACCCTTATTTTGCATAGTGGAGCATGGGTATCGCAGAGTTTTAAGAACTCGGATTGGAAATAGTCGAGCGCAGAATCAGGGTCGGGAATTAAATCGATTCTGTGCCATGGGCAGTTGGTAAGGTCATCCAGAAACTGTTGTGGGTTAAAGTTTTTAAATGTTCTAGTGAGGAGAACTTTAGGGCTTGAATGGGGCGTTTTAATTTTCCTTACACAGTAGACTATTGCATGGTCACTGAAAATGTCAGGAAGGATGCCGGAGGATTGGATTCTGCTGGGGTTTGAGGAGAGAATCCAGTCTAGCAAGGAATGGTTATGCGATTTCAGGTTTGTCCATGTGGGTTGGGAAATGAGTTGTGATAGGTTAAGTGACTTGAGTTGTATCTGGATTTTATGGTTTTTAGGGTCAAGCCAATTGAAGTTGAAATCCCTAAGAACTAGCAGCTCACTCTTCTCGTTCAGAGAGGAAATGGAGCCAAGAAACTGGGTGATATCAGCCAGGCATTGTAGAGGGGCTTTAGGGAGGCGGTAGATGCCAGCGAGCAAGATGGGCTTAGAAAAGGGGAGGCAGGTTTTGCCAACTAGAATTTCAAAAGAGCGTGGGCTTGGGGGGCAATTTAACAGTGTAAATTGTAATGTGTCTGCAATATAAAAAAACACTGCTCCTCCTCTCTTTGACCTATCTCTCCTAAAAATGGAGTATTTCTGAATGGCGATATTTGCATCAGGGGTTTTATGGGTTAGCCATGTTTCTGTAAGAACGATGGCTTTGGGTTTATGCATAAGGCACCATGCCCTTAATTTGTCCAGTTTGGGCAGCAGGCTCCGAATATTTATATGGGCGACAGATAGCCCTTTTTGGAATTTAAAGGTGCAATTCTCAGGGGCATGGGACACATTTGAAATGGGAGGACCTGGATTAGGTTCAATATCACCTGCTAAAGAGAGTAATAATATGAGCAGAAATTTGGGTAGTTGTTTGCAAGTTGTAAATTTGTGGTGTTTGCCATTAGAGTGAGCAATGATTGGTGTGCTGGTTTTTAGAGTTCTCCACCAACATTCCATAGATAGTGAAAGGCTTTTGAGTAGTCCAGGGTGTATGGTGATGTTGGGTGTGGGCCAGAATGGAGGAGTTTGTAGTGTATAGAGGGAGTAACATCTCCATGAGGCCAGGTAAAAGAAAAAAGTTAAGATACATAGCAGGTTCATGATGCCAGAGGTAGGAAGTGCTGCATGGAGCTGTTGTGAGTGTGTGCAGACTAAACAGCAGGGGTGTGCCTGTTCCTTGTCAAATGTTTTGCTGCATTGCAATGCTAGTCAGTTCTGGGTTTCAGTTGGCTGAGTTGGTGTGGGAGTTATTTTTGTGCAGTCAGTTTTGGGAGAGGCTGCAGTGAAATAAGTTGTATAGGGGTGTGGGGTTAAAATATGCAGGTTAACAAGCATGGGATCAAAGTGTGGTCATATAAGCTCACCGTTTGTTGCCTTGAGTAAGAGTTTGCAGAAAGGATGCAGTCCCCAGTCACCTCTAGTCAAACTATAGTCTAACTATTATTGTCACTTAAAATGATCACTTTAAATGCATCACTCTTAAGATGCCAATGCAAGGGGGAATATGTGTTTTATACATCTAAAGCAGTCACATGACCCTCCCCCCGCCACAATAAATCAGCTTGTTCCAGTTGGTCAATTACCAGCACAGACTTAAGAGGGGGAGAAAAAAAACACCTTTTGATATTCAAACATACCAAACTTATCACTGCTTAAGGCCACTGAGTAAATCTTTTAAACAGGACTTGCACATCAGGAACATACCAAACTTATCAATGCTTAAGGCCACTGAGTAAATCTTTTAAACAGGACTTGCACATCAGGAACATACCAAACTTATCACTGCTTAAGGCCACTGAGTAAATCTTTTAAACAGGACCTGCACATCAGGAACATACCAAACTTATCACTGCTTAAGGCCACTGAGTAAATCTTTTAAACAGGACTTGCACATCAGGAACATACCTGTGAAGAGAATGCAATTAGATCCATGTCATGTCTGCGGAGGTTATTGGTCTTGCATGAAGAAAGTAAATATATAACTATAGTCTAACTATTATTGTCACTTAAAATGATCACTTTAAATGCATCACTCTTAAGATGCCAATGCTACCTTGCCAATGCAAGGGGAATGGATGTAATGGCTTAGTATTTCTGTTATTATTTATTGTAATGTATATTTTGTTTAATGTTTCTTTTTATGCTTTTCAATGGACAAAAGTCTTATTAGGCACATTTGCTTAATAGTGCTTTTGCCCATTACAGTGCGGTGGGAGACTCTTGTTGGGTTAATATTTTCTTTTTATTACTGTTTATTAATTTATTGCCAATGTGGATATTAAGGTTCCCAATTGAGAGGGCTTAGTTATTCAAAGGCATAATCAATAGTTTCATGTGTAAAATTTATTTTGAATGTTCTTTTTTTGTTGTTTGTATATTTTTTTCTTATTGCCCAAAACCACTATCAGCCACATTTGGCTAATAGGGAACTTGGGCATTATTATAGAGGAGGGTGGAGGTAGAGGGAATGGTTAATTGGGGTCGGT
The DNA here is from genome assembly GCF_040206685.1 of Ascaphus truei. Lineage (NCBI taxonomy): Eukaryota > Metazoa > Chordata > Amphibia > Anura > Ascaphidae > Ascaphus > Ascaphus truei. Next base: position 220,950,846 of record NC_134484.1, read on the forward strand.
GTGCCGGGGTGGGTGGTTAGTCCTCCCAGGGGAGTGGCGGGATGGGTTAACCATTTTATTACCTTAAAGTTGTTTTTTATTACCGCTTTCCATTGTGATGGCCTTGTTATCCTTGGTGACAATTAATGGTTTTATATGTAATCAGTATTTTAAATGTTATTATAATTATTATTTAGACGTATATTTTGTATGCTTTATGCCCAAAAACATTATTAGCCACATTTGACAAAAAAGGGAATTTGGCATTAGTTTAGAGGGGAGGTTAGATTTGTTGGGGTGTGGGGGTAGGGAGTAGTTGCCCAGAGAAGGGTGGTAGCGAGTTGGGTTAACCCCTTCTTTACCTCAGTGGTTAGTAAAGCATTGCATGGCAATGATTTACTATCGAGTAATGTGGGCAAGGAGTAGGAAGTGCAGTTATATGCTTATATTAACCGACCCCTTTGTAGCCCTTTGTGTTCAGCTAGTCATGGAAATCCATAACTAGTTAACCCATAGGCTACTAAGGGGTTAAAATATATGGGCAATGTGTTGAAAAGTAATAATGTATCACCTATTTCATGCTGGTTTAGTCTATCGGCCCTATATATATATATAGTGGCCAGTATATTGGTCCTTATATACATAGGAAAGACAGGTTAAACGTCACCCTTGACTAAGTAAAAAAAAATATTTGCAGTATTTCTGCGGTTCATCCCGTTACTATTATTATCGGAACCTAAAAATGCGGTATTTTTCCTAGTTTACATCAAATCCGATGCTTTTAACGGATCCAAGAAAAAGTTTATTATTTTTGGCAGAGCAGTGCACGATAAAAATAAGGCAACATTTTTGGTTCTAATTATGCATTTTTAGGTTATTGCAGCTTGATGTATCAAACACTATTAGTGAGAGGATGCATATATCATCAACTCATTTATTCTATGAATCTCAACAACAAGAAATGTTCTGTACTGTTAAAGCAAATGTCAATCTTTAACATAGAAATTAATAGGTTCACAAAGTGGTAACATGTATAAAGTGTTTCACCTTTGATATAGTGCTGCTGAAATAATTGCATGGGTTTTTAAAGTAAGTCTTATCAGCTTGAAGCACGCAAAATGTTTTCTATATATATATATAAAAAAAAGAAATTATTTCACAGAATACATCCTCTTAGACTTAAAGAACATATGTTTCTTCTTCATCCAAGGAATTATCTCTTTACTGTGTAATCAGCTAACCAGACTAAGAAAACAAACCCATTTAACATATGTCTCAAAATAGAATACAGAGAATGAAGTTCATTAGTTTGTTGGAAGTTGAGTATCGGAACACTTGTACTGATAGCTAGAAAAATCTGCTTTATCCACAAGCATCTAAATTGGATTGACATCCAAAAAATTGCTAAATCATTGATAGTGCGTTGTTAAAATCTTTGGAATTTGTTAAATATGCTGTAACTTACTTTAACTATACAGAATCTAGAGCCAACTTTACAACATAGAGTATACAGGAGTTTTACAAAAGTTGGAAGCGACCACAAAACATAATATGTTTTATACTAAACGTATTCTATTTCTTTTCTCTATCATACAGCTCTGTATAATAAAATTGCTTCAATACTGAATACTACTGGAATATTTCATAATGACATATGGATGTAGCAGATGCAGCATTCTGTATTGTGTTGCTGCAGTACATACACAAACGACAGCCAGAGAGGCGTCCATTGTCTTAAATCAGCCATATTTGAAAAAGGGACCAGGGATAACATGGTATTTGACATGCAGGAGAGAGCACCAACTGGTGCAAGAATGTCTGCTACATCTGTACATGGTCACAATAACAGACAATATTGTAAAAGCAAAACAATTCTTTAAAAATCTAAGGGTCTATACAGTATGGTTTAACAAAATAAAGTTGTCTTTGCTAAACATTTCATCTGCTCTAACTCAATTACAATTTAATTTTTATGATTGTCTTTAAAAAAGTTAGCATTCAGGTATTTGTAAAAGGGAAAAAAGACACAAGCAATATTTTCCCTTTTACCTTGTGTCCCGAGAGAATGTCTGGTTATAGTAGATAAAATAGAAAGATGCATTACAACATGAACACAGACTTTTGGTATGGCGCCATGGAGTGTTAACGTACAGTAGGAAAGCTTAACTTGCTACAGTAGCAGCAAGCATTTCGCTCATTGTTTTGAAGAATACACTAAGAGAGAATTGTCAAAATTGATATTAAACTGTTTTGGAAAGGAGTACACTTTGTGTAATTGGTATTCTCCAAATAATCAAAACATGTTTTTTTCCCACGACTTGTCAAAGCTTTTACTAAACAATAAGAGAAGAAATCTCATAATAGGAGGATATTTAAACAAAGTGCAAGTTTATATTTTTAGACAAATTCTCAACCAGGTTCACTATTAAAAGGTGAACACAAATGTGAAGCAGATACCATGTAAACATTAAACTTCAGATTTTGTAGATGTGTGTAATATATTACACCTGACAAAAAGATAATACTTTTTTTTCTCTCATTTACTGAACTGTACATCAGGGGTGCGCAAACTTGGGGCACAAAATTTTCTGGTGGGGGCACAGCACTTTACAGAGGACACGCGCTCTTCCTCACAAAATTTAAATAAAATGCCAGGGGAGTGTGTGAGGCTTCTGTATGTCTCTTACATTCTCTCCGGCTGCTTCTGGCAACTCGCGTCACCATGACAATATGGAGTCAAATGACGCTGCGGGGTCAAATGGCAACATGACATCACATGACGTTGTGACATCAAATTATGCCGCCAATGCCAGGGGAAATGTAAGGGGGAGGGGGGGCGAGCAGGGGGGGGAGACCACCACTACTGTACATGATTCTATTTCATGGATAGATTACAACAATTATACTATCCAATCATGCAACTATTTGGATAGAGTTAAAAAAAAAATCATTAGATTATTTAAGTAGAATCTGAAGGTTTCATACATTTTTAGCTCAAAATTAAGATTATAGAAATTATTTGCAAAGTTGTTGGAGGAACTTTGAATTGTCTAATAGAGAGCACACAACAAATTATTTTCTACATTAGGAAACTATTAAAAGGAAATAGTATTGCCTATTGTAGCAGGTATAATAAAAATCTAGAGAAAGAAAGGGGGAGCACAGGTTGAAGACTTTGGGGTATGTATAGTATCTTATTAGATATTTGTGGGTGTGCTTGAAAGATATATTAAATCACTTACACGGCCTTGTGTAAATGCTCTCACAGCAAGGTTTACTTTTCTTTGTGTTCCCTTGGTTGATTTCCTTCTTCTTCTCAGGGTTTGGTTTTCTTCCTCGATTTCTTCAACAGTCCTCGGCTTACAGTGAGAATGTCTCCCTCGGAGTGAACAGATTGAAAGACAGTTGTTTAGAGGGGAATACAGCCAGTATTTGTAATGTCCAATACTTTCAACTCTAAATATATATATATATATAATGTCCAATAATTTCAACTCTAAATATATATATATATATATATATATATATATAGAGGCAGTAAATACTGCCAGCACTCACACGGGCAAGTGTGGGTACAATCCTAGGGGAAGGTATCTATTTATCCGAACTGGTCTTCACACGTGGTAATCTATAGATGTAATTAGGGTCTGGTGTATAATGATAAATGTAAATCAAATAATACTCACACAGCCTTGTGTGAGTAAATGCACATCAAGGTGTCTTTAACTTGGATATTTTCTTTCTTTTATTCAGGTTCTTGGTCTCCTTCCTGGTTTTCTTCGGCGGTCTTCAACTCCCAGTTAGGAAATCCCCCTCGGTGTGAACAAATTTGAAAACAATTGTTAGTAGTAAAATATCAACATAATTCTGTGGTGACCCACTAGAAAACCCAAGCAGATATATAAAAGCAGCAAATGCTGCAGGCACTCACACGGGCAAGTGTGAGTACAATCCTAGAGGAAGGTATCTTTTTTCTCTGTTGGTGTTTTTACACCTGCTGCCTTGTGGGGGTAATGGTGGTCTGATATATAGGGATCTATAAAACTAAAAATAATACTCACACGGCCTTGTGTGAGTGAATGCACATCAAGGTGTCTTTAAATCCTTTTGCAGTACTGCTAATGTTAAGTTCCAAGTGGGCAAGTGTATATAGATGACCCCTCCTTGGTGTAAATATAAAATGGAACAATGTCACGATTCTGGTGGACGTTTTTTGTTTTTAGAGCTTTTGAGAATAAAATTTATTGTAGTCGGTCATTTTTACTGGTTCAAATTAGAGTATGAGGAAGATGAACTTTTAAAAACGAAACACAATAAATTTTTAAGAGACAAACTAGATTATCAGCAAGGGAGACAAAGGGACTGGGCTAAAAAGGATAGAGGAAGATTAGTAGGTGATGAATATATCCCCCATAAAAAAGGAAGAGGGGGATCTGCACACTCAAAGAGCAGACAACAAAATTACCACACCTACGAACAAAGGAGAGAGAGCAGAACCAGTAAAAATGACCGATCAGACAGAGATCGCTCACGCTCTAATCATGGTAATGGGTATCGTAATCCCAACTATAAAGGGAAAAATTACATTAAGGGCTTTAGATATAGCTCAAGGCCACAGGGCCAACATAGGAATTTTGAATATGAGCATAAAGACCCTCATCCAAGAACAACTAAATACTCACCCAGGATCTCCCCTAGATATTCACCTAAACGCCCTGCTAGACCGGAACCCACTACAGATTCACCTTCTTTTTTAGATTTGGTAAGAACCAGACTAGAAAGGAAGGTGAACACAGTAAAAGATATACAGAATACCCCTCAAGAGAAAAGAAAGAAAAGGGTTACATCAGACGAGGAACACGAGGAGGGACCAGAGCACAAAAGAAGAGAGTACTCTTGGGAAAGAACACCGTTGTAAACCAAGGGGTCTTTAATCTCTCCTCAACAGCTTTGAACAAGGATCAATTGAACGTACTTGGAAGAGGTTTGAGTTTCTCCAAAACTTGTGGACCCAGCTCCTTCCAGCTGTTCAAAGATCTACATAAGTTCACTCGCAATATTACCCTAAAGAGACATTTTCTGAAACACGATAGGGATCTTGTTTCTGACAAGGCTGCAATGGTTTCTGTGAGTAATATAGATACGGAAGTTAAAATCAAACATACTGATTTTAAAACCCAATCCAAGTTTTATCCCGCACATTCCAAGGGTCATCATATTGATACATTTTTTAATATGGTCATCAATGATTTTAACATTTTATCTAGTAATTTTAAGTCAGGTGATATTAAACACAACCTCAGTGCAAGTGAGTCCTTAGCCCTTAAAATTTTGCGTGATGACGAAAGCCTCATTATAAGACAGGCAAATAAAGGTGGGGGCGTAGTAGTCCAAAATAGGTGTGACTACGAAAAAGAAGCTCTAAGGCTTCTCAACGATACAACGTCCTATGTAAAATTACCTAAGGACCCTACAGCTGAATATCTAAGGGTGCTTAAAGCACTATTAGACAACGCAGTAGCCCTGTCCGTCATCAACACAACAGAGTTTGCTTTTCTATTTTCTGAATTTCCTAGGATACCCATATTCTACCACCTGCCGAAAATTCATAAGGCTCTGGTTGACCCACCTGGACGCCCAATTGTGTCAGGTATACAATCTATGTCAGCCAACCTTAGTCAATATGTGAATTTTTTTCTCCAACCGTATGTTGGAAAATTAACCTCTTATCTGAAGGACTCTACAGCAGTTCTAAACTTATTTAAAGATTTTGAATGGAAAAGTTCATATGTATGGATTACATGTGACATAAAATCCCTGTATACTAATATACCTCACCAGAAAGGGTTGGATGCTGTTAATTCCTTTCTGGAATCAGACTCTGATCTGCATCCATTAAATAGGGAATTTATTCTAGAGTCTATCAGTTTCATATTGAAACATAATTATTTTCTGTTTCTCTCCACTTTCTACCTACAGGTTTGCGGAACTGCAATGGGCACTAGGTTTGCCCCCAGCTTCGCAAACCTGTACGTGGGAAGGTGGGAGTCTCAGTTTATCATGCCCGACCAACCATACCACAGGAATGTCGTTGTGTGGAGACGCTACATAGACGACATCCTGTGTGTGTGGGATGGTGATTACGATTCAGCCAGTGCATTTGTAGCCAACCTTAATAGGAATGACTACAACCTTGAGTTCACACACAAGGTGGATGCCACCCAGATAGATTTTTTGGACTTAAGATTAACTTCCAAAATGGATGGCACCGTGGAGACTGAGACCTTCTTTAAGGAGGTGGATACCAGCAATGTGCTGATGGCGAATAGTAATCACAAAAAGACATGGATAAACAACATACCAGGGGGGCAATTTGTGAGACTCAGACGTAACTGTAGTAGTTTAGAGGTTTTCAACCAACAGGCTAACAAATTATTTTGGAGATTTAGAGAGAGGGGATATCCTAAGGAACTTCTAGAAAGAGAGATCATAAGGGTACGTAATATGGATCGTAAGGATATGTTAGTTCAAAATAGATCCACGATTAAAAATAAAGAAGGTCAAAACACAAAAAAGGACACTTTTAATGTGGCTTTCATTACAGACTTTAATTCGGTTCATAGAGACATTGAAAAGGTTTTTAACAAACACTGGGGTATATTATGCAATGATCCCATTTTGGGATCACATCTTGACGTTAAACCACGGTTTATTTACAGGAGAGCAAAAAATATCAAAAACTTGTTAGCTCCTAGTGATGTTTTTATAAGTAAGAGCAATACTACATCGAAAAAGAACTGGCTAGGGCCTAAACCAAAAGGCAACAATATCTGTGGTAATTGCACGATTTGTAAATACCAACATCCTGACAAACACACTTTTTATTCACAAGTAACGAAGGAAGTTTTTAATATTGATGACTTTATTCTATGTACCTCTACACATATTGTATACCTATTGGAATGTGCGTGTGGGTATCAATATGTAGGCAGAACCAAACGCAGCCTTAAAGTTCGGATTCAGGAACATGTCAGAAATATTAAAAATGGTTTTGAAAAACATAGTGTATCTAGACACTTCCTGATACACCATAATAAAGATCCGTCAAGTCTCACTTTTAAGGGGATTCAGTTGATTCCTGTAAATAGAAGAGGAGGGGACAGAGTTAAAACATTGTCTTCTAAAGAGACATATTGGATACATAAGTTAGATACTATGTCCCCTAAGTGGTTAAATGAGGATGTGGATATTTGGGCACTTTATTGAATCTTTAGCTCACCACCCCTCTGTACCTAGGGGATGTATCATTTATCTCTGTATCTCTGTTTTCCTTTCTTTATCCTACGCTTTTTTCTAGTTACATCTTTTTATGCAAGTAATGATGGTGTCTATTTTAAGTCGACTAATATTGTGTTTCTTTTATTCCAGCATGTTTTTAATTATTTATGCTAGGTTTTGTCTATATGTAAGTTTATATTAAATAGGTATTGTTTTGTTTTTGTTTTTTTGTTAATAAAGTTGTTGTTTTAAAAGTAAACTACACATCTTCCCTATCACGCAGACCATTACCTATTATAGATGATTGGTCTATCCCTAATTGGTTGACCAATAAGGTATCTATGTGAGGTATTTAAGACCTCTGGGTAATGGCCTAATTATTCCCTGAAGAAGTAGTTAATTCTACGAAACCAGTTGGATGTTACATTCTATTGCCTTATATCTGCTTACATTGGCCTTTGTCTATGTGTTGGCCTGTCCTGTTTTTTTTTCATCCTGTGTGCTGTTTTGGACACTTGTGAGAGACTTTGTAAGACTGTTCAAACTTCCCTATTGAATCCACCACTGCTGTGTAGACAGCAGCAAGCTGCGTTTTAACCTCTGTGCAGAGGATACACCTGCAGAGGTACAGGAGCAGCTTCATATCGGCCAGGAAGCAGGAGCGATTTCACCGAGCCCCAGTACCAGCTGCTGAACCTGGCTGCATGAAAGGAAATCCCCTTGGGAGTGAAAAGACTGACGTCCTGCCCCAGAATCAACTGAGCTGCAGCAGCAGAGGGAAGCAAGCACCTGAATCTACAGCTAACAGCTGCTGAGTGGTAAACAGTGTGATACACACTACATGCCTTTTACCAACTTTTTTCATGTACGCAGATATATTACCCCCTTTTTAATTCTATAATATATTGTTGAATTTGCTTCACTATTTGGCGTTGTGCGCTGTTTTCTTTTGTTTCCATTCTCTTAGTGTGTGTGGGGTGCTGAGCCACCCCTGCGTTTACAGCTGCAGACGCCATTATCCCCAACACGGTTATGTGGCACTTATTATTTAATGTATAATTATCTCACTGTGGGAGTTGTGGTTTAATTTTTTATAAATTTTTTATCACTAAATTGATGGTATAGTCACTGCACTGTATACATTTATACATTTAAACTTTATAGGTAGTTAGGTAGTAGCGCACAGTTTTGTTTTTTGTTTTTTATGTTAGAGATAGGTCTAAGAGCCCTATAAATCTGCCCGCCAAGCTATCCCCTGTGTGATTCATGACATATCGAAGCTTTGCACAGGATTCTGTTCGAGTACAGCGTTAGCAGTTCCAGGACGCAAGGGGTTAACAACATCGCAACTAAGGATTTACCCCAAACCCAGGAATTCGTTAGCCCTAGTGACTCCTGAACGAATTCTAACGAACTACTACAAAAATTCCTTCATTTGGTGGAGATATTAGATCGGCAACTTGCGATCTAGCCAAACGGACTTTAAATCAGAGATTGCATTTCTTGCGCTTTCGTGCAAAGGACAATTTATTTTGTTTGTTTCCCCATTCCAGTAAGTGTCGTATTAAGTGTATTCTGAGATTGTCGTTGTGTTTGTCTATCAAGAAAATAAATGACAATTTATTTTGCCCTCCTTGTTGTGTTCAATTGAGAATCCCAAAAATATAAAAGTGTTGAAAAGTACTGGTCCACCGTGACATCAATAAGATTTTCTGCTTCAAAAATATCATGTCAATTGAAATCACACATTCTGATCGACAGAAAGGCCCCAAAGATACTGTACATCCAACTTGACAAATCATTCAGTACATAACTATGTATATCTATAAACTTTCTTCATAAATATGGGTAATCTACTGTACTGTAGTTAAGTACCCAAGCCAAAATATTTTAAGACTACAACAACGTCATGATAGACCCATTTCAGTAGGTCCAACACTACCAATATTATACTGTCTTATGTATGAGTTTTTAATCAGCAGGTCTGAGGTAGGATATTAACCCAAAGTGATACAGCATCCTGAATTGAGTATACAGTAGTTGGGGTTACAGGCTGGGGTTACGGCAGGCGGCAGATGTACACAGTTGTGGTAACAGGAAGCAATCAAGGCTGAGTGTTTATAAACAGGAACGCTCAAGTCTAACTGGAACAAAACAGAAACAATGCTCTGGCTAATTCCTAGAGAAAGTCCTTCCTTTATTATAGGCAGGAAGCCATTAACTAAGATGGCCACTGTAGCCACAGTGTGGGCAGAAGTGAAGAATGATAGTACCCCCATCCCCCTCCTTAGGAGAGACCTCTAGACGATCCAAGGAAGGCTTGAGAAGAAATTTGTTATGAAAACCCAGACCAAAGAAAGGGTGTGGACGTTCTTGGAATCCACCCAATATCTTTCCTCGGGGCCATACCCCTTCCAGTGCACCAAATACTGGTATTTTCCATGAGAGCTCCTGGAGTTCAAAATTTGTTGAATCTCAAATTCATCCTGACCTTCCTGACCTCTGTGGGGGTAATACTGCTACCTGTTTCTTATGAAAGACATCAGTGTAGTCCAGAAAGGGACTAGAGAACTCAGGCTCTGAATTCTTGGGAGAATGGTGAATCTCCAATATGGGACGAGGAACTTGGAGACAGATCCCAATGCCATCTCCTGACCAGTGACCCAGTCAATTCTGGGGTTATGTTGCTGTAACTATGGGAAGCCCAGAAAGATGGGTCAGTTTGGGGAGCAATTACATTTGTGAAGAATACTCAGAAAGATGAGCAACAGTAAAGTCTCCTGAGTAATAGTGCCTTGAACAAGAGGTCTCCTGTCAATGGCAGTTACTGCTAAAGGAATTATTTTGGAACATAAGGGAATGGTGTGAGATGCTGCAAAGGATTGGTAAAAGCCTGAGTATTTGTGGATGAAGTCCTCCATGATACATTGGCAGGAATCAGGAGTCGTTGACGGGACTTTGGCGGAGGAATAACTGAAATGTCAAAAGAGGATTCCTCCATACTCTCTGGGCACTAGAATTTTATGACATAGCATGGCACTTCTGAACAAAACAGAAACAATGCTCTAGCATATTCCAAGAGGAAGTCCTGCCTTTTCATAGGCAGAACGCCAGTAACTAAGATTTCCAATGTTGCTACAGTGTGTGGAAGTGAAGAATGATTGCCATGAAACAATATGGTCATTGGAACTTCAGTGTGGGCACTGACAGCGCTGAAGCCTCATAGTTTGTGTGTGTGTTATACACACATAGTTCCTCAAATGAGAGTCCATAGCCACCAATACAAAATTAGGAAAGGAGAAGAGAAACAGATCATGTTAAATACCAAATACCATTTTGAAAAAGAATGTAAAGGGATTTGCACTTGTATCTCAAATTAACTGTTTAGTGTATATGATAGAAACATGCCCATGTGGCTCTTTAATCGGTTCATTGTGAAAATGTAAGATTGGTTTCCTTTTATCCAAGATGTCTTATATTTGCTTACATAGACCTTCCCTCTTACTGTAATTCAAGTGAGGTGAGTATCCAAACAGTGGGGGAGGGGAAAATTATATAAAAAAAGAAAAAAGAAAAATGTGAAAAAAATCTCAAAGCAATTTGAGTGAATTAAGAGTGAGTCTCGCTCATAAAAAAAACTTCATGGTTTTCATCATAAACCTTTTCATACAAGAAGATAGTTATTTTATGCGGTACCAATGGAGAGTAGTAGTAATAGACAGAGGGGGTTGACTGGTGTACTCATGGGGTCCATTCTATTCACTTCTTCCCTCAGATGACAGATGACAAAAACAAATTCTTCTGTTTCCTAGGTTTACACAATTCAAACGTCTGTATTCACTTCTCAAAAGCTACTCTGTGTCTTTGTGACACCGGTATAAAGATGTCAAGCTGGCATACTCACAGGGGTCTTTGCTCTCTTATTCCTCCCTTCCTTTAGTGTCAATAGGAAGTTGTGTCTGCCTAATCTAGGGACTCCAGAAACACAAAGCCCTCTCTCCAATTCCACCCTATGCATTTCATAGAAACCCTGCCAGGGGGAGTGCCTGGCAGAAGGTGACTGCCGGAATGGAAGGGGCTGCCGGGGTGGAGGGGACAACTGCCGAAGAGGGGTGACTGCTGGGGAGGGTGACTGCCGGGGAGGAGGGGGCTGTCAGAGAGGCAAAGGCATTGCTTGTCCAAAGGCCAATTGGAGAGGGGGGTCAGGTTGGGTGTGTTGTTCAGACGCAAATGTTTCTGGATATATACACTCAAGACCCTTGCCCCTGATGGCTTGAATATTGAATTTGATTTAACATCCTTCCTGGAATAGGGATTTAAATCTGATATCACATGTTTATTTCTGTATATATTGCCCATGTACTCTTTGATAAAGTGCTATTTTTAGCACAAAACCGGTCAGAGGTTGTATTGTTTATCACCATGATGTCTGCCAAGCAATACAAGTTATTTTTTTAACTGCACATCTTGCCCAAGACCCAGATTTTTTGGAACTGCTGTGCTCCATTTTTCCTGCTTCTTGATCTCCCTTCGTTTATTCAAAGTCTATTTGAAAGCGCAAAAAGTATAGTATATCACTCAAGAAATTAAAGCTGGCAAACATTTTGAGAGGTAAAAATTTTATATTAGAGAATATAGCTAAGCTTGTATACTATGACTAGGTAGGTGACTGGATACTGAATCATAATTATTATCCAAATGCAATTCTCGTTAACAGAACTCTTAAGTGGTGTATTCTACCTTTACAAGCCAAGGATGTATTTTACCAAGAGATATGGTACAGTATGTTAGGAGAAAAGTTAGAAAAGGTTTAAATTTTTTGTATGACATCTCCAAGTTTCTTCTTATTAGGTTCATGGTTTCCCCCGGGCAAGTTACAAGATACATTTCTACAATGGAAATTAAAAGAAATAGGGCAATAGATCATCTCATTAATAGTGAACAAACTGTCTCTGGACATATAAAAAATTGAAAGAAAAGAAAAACATACCCTTAAGCAATCTATTCTCTTATATGCAAGCAATCAATTATATCAAAAGTCTTGAAAATGACAACAAAAAAAACAGCATTGGAAAAAAAAAATTATTTTATTTAGCACTGCAAGGGACAGTCAATATTCAATAGCTGATCTTTATAATCAGAGGTGCAAATTATGAACACTTTTTGAAAAACACAATCTAAGTGGCAAAAAGACTTTCCAGAGTTAAGTTTAGGCTCAGATGTACTATACTAAGTTCTGTTAAACTAAAATGTTAACCCAGTGTTACTCCTGAAATTATGCGTGGTTACATTTTTCCATCTGTTAGTGCTAATGTTATACAAAAGAGGTGTTCCCCCTAACAAGGCATATCAAATAACGGCCATTAAGGTTAACACAGGCATATAACCTGATGTTATTTAGGTCAAAACCTAAAGGGTGCATTACTACCAATTATTCACCAGCAGCAAATGGAAGGATTATTTATAAGTAAGGGCAGTTAAAATGTAGAATGTATTACCTACTGGATGGACACTGTTATGGCAACTATAAATATATTTATGAAATTAGACATTTTTTTTTTTTAGAAAAGAAAGGAATACAGGGATACTGAATACAAATAAGTAAACATAGGAAGAATGTTGATCCAGGGAGAAATCTGATTTGCCAATACTGATATCAAGAGCAAATGTTTTTCTTCTTATGACATAAGAGGACAATGTTAAACAGGGTTTTTTGTTTGTCTTCCTTTGGATCAATATATCAACTTGATGTGAAAAGTATGTTGCTATGTAATTATGTAATATCAAATATTGTTGTCTATTTTGTACATGTATATTTTGAAATAAATCAAATAAAAAGAAAGTTACAAATATGGACACACCGTCTTTCAGTTTCACTGATGATGTATTTTGTCAGTTTTTCTAAGTCCCAACTACAGAGCTATAAAACAATTCACATAGAGTCCATTCAATTTGCTACATTATGTTACTGAAACCAGGTTGGGTAACTTATTTATCAAAATGTATGACCATTTTGGCAAAAATTTGATTTGAAATTCTAACATACAGGTGTGCCGACGAGTATTCTAAAACTTGCCTTAAACTTGCCTTGGAAAATCTGGGGCTATCACCAGAAGACCCAGGTACATGCTGGGTACACGTTGCAAAATTTCAGTGACATTTCTGCAGAGACTAATGGCCCATCGGATTAACACATCAGGGGTCCCTGGCAGTCCCATTCAGTTTGAATGGGATTGCCATGGACCCCCGCTGTTAATCCAATGGGCCATTAGTCTGTCTGCAGAAATGTCACTGAAATGTTGCAGCATGCACCCAGTATGTACCTGGGTCTTGTTGGTGATTGCCCCAGATGTGTTTTAGAATACTCATCGGCACTACAGTACTGTTGAAACAATGGTTTTAAAAATGAAAACTTGGTAAACTTTCATGTCAGGCACGGAAAGTAATAGAATGAATACTTGTCCGATATAAAAAGGCATTTAGGAATGCCAAAACCTTTTATTCAAGTTCTATATTTAAAAAAGTGGGGAGGCGCATGCGCGAGGTCTAGGGGAATGGATGCTTGATCCGTGAGCTCCGCAACCCACGGCCTCTATTCCGCATCAAAAGCACACCAATATAAGCAGAACGACACCGGAAAATCAATTAACACGCTGAGGACACTGTGCAGTCTCAAATGAGACCAAAAGCAGGGCGCTCGTCAAAGGGATTAACCAGCTACTTTAATAAAGCTACACTGGCGCGCTCGGGGAGAGCGGGGAGAGTGGAAACACCAGCCCCTTTGGCGGGATCGGAGTCAGAGGAGGACGAGATGCCGTCATCTCAGATAAGAGAGAGAGATAAAGAGACAGTCACCAGAAGTGATCTAAGGGAAGTATGCAACGAAATCAAAGATTGCTTTCGGAAAGAAATAGCAGATCTGAGGAAGGACATAAATAGCATCGGAGACAGAACAGATGAACTAGAGAAGAGACTGGACACAACGGTCAAAGCAGTGCGCAAAAATGAAAAAACAACAGCACATTTAAAAACACTGATAAATGACATCGCAGAAAAACAAGAAGACGCCGAAAATAGAGACCGGCGCAATAACATAAGAGTGAGAGGTGTCCCAGAAGAGATAACAGACCCGGAGGAGTTCATCTCAAAATGGCTGACAAGCCTGTTCCCTGACAAACCCGATGCAGATCTACACATGGACAGATGTCACCGAGCACTCAGGATCCAGACCTCAAGCTGGTGAACCCCCGCGGGATATAATTATAAGGCTGCACTTCTACAAAATAAAAGAAGCAATTTGCCACATATCCAGAGCTGCGGGGACAATTGAATTTGAAAGCATCAAGATGTTAATCTTTCAGGACCTTGCCCCATCTACTCTGGCTAAAAGGAGGAACCTTATACCAATCACCAAAATGCTCCGTGATAATGGTATAAGATACCGTTGGATTTTCCCCTTTGGCCTGCAGGTGTTCAAAAACGGTGCTGCCATCACTCTAAGATGCCCAGAAGACAAGGAGCCATTTCTGAAGAAACTGGGCCTTAGGAGTGATTCTACTGACCAGGAGGCAGAAGGGACTTCCTCCCCGGATCCAGCCTGTAGCAGAGTGAAGAGCTCGGCGCGTAAGCAGCAAGAGAAATCCCTTAATTGATCCCAATTCAGAATCAATTAAGGCCTCGTTCAGGGTGTCAGCTGCAGGACTCGGAGGGAGGGCGGGAGGCAGGCAGTGTGGGAGTTTGCTGGGCGATCTGTGTTTATCCCACAGCAGACTTATCAGCGTTGGGGAGGGGGCGGGGAGGGGGCGGGGAGGGGGCGGGGTTACACATGGCAGGGTAAGTATCCAAGTTGCAGTCATGAAATCATTCTGAAGAATGATTTCATTGGCTGCCTTGGTCCCTGTGACGCTGCTGCAGCTCCAAAAAACGAAATTTTCGTTTATTGAAACTGTAGTCAGCTTCAACTCCTGGCTTCGGAGAAAGGGCGGTTGCTACCCTGAAAACCAGTATTCATATTGAATACTTTGTTTCTCATGGCAGCACGCACGGCAGCACGCCCTCCCTCCGAAGCCAGCACCCTGAACGAGGCCTAAGGCTTAAAAGGGCACTGCTACAGTTGTGTTCGTTTGTTCATGAGGGCAATCAATAAAGTTTGTTTGATTCACACAGTTCATAGTTCACAGTTGCAGACAGAGACGGCGGCCATCTTGGATTCCCCACATCTCCACCGGCAGTGCAGCAGACGAGATGCAGGCAAGTGCAGGCAAGTGAGCTCTGCAAATAGCCTACAAAGCTCAGCCGGTAAAGAAGAGCCGGGCGACTGACGGGACTGGATCGCCCCTCTTCCCCCCCTTATTCCTGGATGGCCCCACCAAATGTTAATAAAGATTGAATGGGAAACACGGAGGAGACTTTAGGTCTGTGGAGGGGCTTAATAGAAGCTATTCAATGGGTACATTACATATGCAACCAACACCCTGAGGGGGAGGGCTACAAGATCCCATAGAGGGGCATACAAGAGGCCAGACTCTTTAATTATATCTTGTGGGACCGGAGCAGTTTAAAGACTGTGGCCCCCTACAGAGAATATAGAGGACCTGGAACAGCAACAGGGCACCAGATGGCCCTCGGAAGGGAAGGGGCGGGCAGGGAGCTGGGACACAGAAATAACAAGGGATATGCCCAGAAGGTTGAGGGGACCAGCTTTTCCTAAAACTTTATTGAATACTGTGTTGCACTGTTTGATATATGATGTTTTCGTTCCTCCCTCTGGAGGGGTCCTAAGGTGACATTGAATTAAGGGGAATATCTGTTATTTAAGGTTTAGACTGTGGGGCTGTCAATAATGGTTAAATATAAGTTGAAAGTTCACGGATGTCGCAGGCTATCAAAGGTAATAGGGGTAAAAACAGTACTCTTCTACATAAGGAGGCATGCCAGCAAGTGTCTTTTGTCTCTCCCTAGCTCCCGTACATGCTTTTAGTGCCCCTAATCTACCCGGCTATAAAGGGTAGGAGTAAATATGCATACCACATATGAACAAATCGGTGTGCAAAGAAAAAGAGGGTTCATGGGATGGATAGCGAATAGATGTATGTGGGCAAATATAATAGAGTGGTGTCAATTTGATCACAACAGGATAAACGGGGTGGAGAAGGGGTAGAGGTGGGGGACAGATAGCATGGATTATAAATAGAACTGAGAAGAGTAAAGAGGAACATATTAATATAAGCATTGCGCTATATTGGGATATGCTTGCATACAGTCCAGTGTGTTGTTATATGTTATATGTTAATTTGGTGTGTTTATGAGATATAAAATAAGCCACGCCGTGGGGTGGGAGTATCTCACCCACGGTCCTCGCTATGCGACCATCAAAGATTGACCTGGAGTTAACCAGGCCAATCGATAAAGACCTCGGGGACGCTGGGGGCCGAGTACTTACGGCCAGTAGGACACACGGCAGTGGAGTCCTGCTACCCAGAAAATCCCCAGAGGCAAGAGATTAGAAGTGGTCTAAGGCCTCAAGAGAATCTCCCAAGTTGTTTCTTTCCCACCCGTTTTCCCTTCCCTTTACCCTTTCCCATGGCTGGTCGAGGAGTCCGTTCAAAGCCAGGAGAACCAAAAAAACAAAACCAACTGCTATCTGCAAGGACGGTTGTAAGGTAAATGTTAAATCTATACACATTTTACATTCCACTATGGATTTATATGACTATCCATCCAATTTCCTATGGGGCTGACACTACTATCTCACAATGTGAAGGGACTAAACTGTCCAAGGAAAAGAAGATTGGCGTTTACAGATTACCAGAAGCGACATGCCGACATAGTGTTATTGCAGGAAAGGCACTTTAGCACTAGCAGTTCCCCCAAATTTTTAGATAAACACTTCAGACAATACTATACAGAATCATCCGCCAAAAAAAAGAAAGGTGTGGCGATCATCTTTAACAACAGATGCCCATTTAAGTTAGAATCCATGGTCAAAGACAAGGAAGGTAGATATCTGATCATACAGGGCACAATAAATGGACAACCACTTACACTGGCATCAATTTACACTCCATGTGATCGCGACCCCTCCTTTTTTACAAAGGTCTTTAGCAAATTGCACAAAATAGCGAAGGGTCCATTAATTGTAGCAGGGGACTTTAACACAGTCCTCAATCCAAAAATTGATAGATCAGGCCCTCCGCGAAAATTTGACAGAGAGGCCCCCACCACACTAAAAGCGGCCCTGAAAGACAACAGCTTAATAGATATTTGGAGGGAACTACACTAATTCGACAGGGATTATAAATTCTATTCACATCCACACTCTTCATACAGTAGAATCGACTACTTCTTTGTATCGAGCAGACTGGTTCCAAAGATCTCCCATGCGGGAATCCACGATATGTCGTGGTCCGATCATGCACCTATAGAGCTGAGGTGCACCCAATTAAGCCTAGAAAAACCAGGAGCAAACTGGAAACTAAATGAGTCCTTATTAAGAGTCCCAGAACTGGCCCAAAAGATAGCAGAGGAAATAGACCAATACTTTAAACTAAATATAGGGTCAGTAACTTCCCATTCCTTGCTATGGGAGGCGCACAAAGCCACTTTAATAGGAGTATTGATCAATCTTGCAGCTAGAAGGAAAAGGGAAAGGGAGGCTAAAATAGTACAGCTGCAGGCCAAATTAAAAGACCAAATGGAAAAGCATAAACGAGATCACAATCCAAAGGTCCTCATGACAATCAAAGATATTAAAATTGAACTAAACCTCCTTTTAACCTCCCAGGCCGATAACTCACTGAATTGGTCAAAGAGGAAATTTTTTGACAAAGCAAACAGGCCATATACTTTGCTAGCAAATAAATTGAGAAACAAACTGCCAAATTATAGTATTCAAGCGATATGACGTAAATCAGGAACCATCTCCGCAAACCCTAAAACAATAGTAGAGGAATTTAAACTATATTATGAGAATTTATATAACGGAGAGAAAGTGGCACAAACCCATAGTACTAAAAGAGCTCTGAAGAATTTTCTAACGGGTTCAAACCTAGCAAAATTGACAGATGGGGAGCGAAGTGTTTTGGGGGGGGAGTTCACTATGGAGGAAATCACGCAAGTGATTGAAAACCTGAAGGTATCTAAAGCCCCAGGCCCAGACGGGTACTCAGGCCTGTACTACAAAAAGTATATAAAACTACTAGCCCCACATCTATTGCGTATGTTCAATGCGGTACTGGAAGGTGCCGCTTTCCCGGAACAAATGTTGCAGGCGTCCATATCACTAATTTATAAAAAAGGAAAAGACCCATTGGATTGTAAGAGTTATAGACCTATCTCGCTCATAAACACGGATATCAAAATCTACTCTAAATTAATTGCCAATAGACTAAGTCAAATCCTACCTAGATTCATACACCCAGATCAAGTCGGTTCCATAAGAGATAGAAAATCAGCAGATAACACCCGACGAAACATTGATCTGGTAGAGATAGCCAATGCACAGCAAGTACCCGTAATGGTGTTGAGTCTAGATGCGGAAAAAGCGTTCGATAGGATTGACTGGGCATATTTAAAAGCTACGCTTGCAGCGTTTGGGTTCGGTGAAAAAATAACTTCAGCCATTTTAGCTCTCTACTCGAACCCCGCAGCCAAAGTGGTACACCAGGGCTTCCCTTCAGATCCCTTCAAGATCAAAAGTGGGACAAAGCAAGGCTGTCCCCTCTCGCACCTCTTATTCGCCTTGTATATGGAGCCGCTAGCGGCTCAGATCCATGACCATAAGGATATTACAGGCCTGGAGTATGGGAACCAAACACATAAATTAGCCCTTTATGCAGATGATGTCCTCCTGATGTTGTCCAGACCCTTAACATCGCTTCCCAATGTCTTTGAGTTGTTGGGTCAATTTAATAAAATCTCAGGGTTCAAGATCAACCAATCTAAATCAGAAGCCCTAAACATAAATTTACCGAAACCATTAGAAAAACGTATCTCCATTAATTTCAACTTCAATTGGCAAAATAAAGCGATTAAGTACCTGGGAATGCATATTACCAAGGATTATAATTCGGTGTATCGGGCAAACTACCCCAGGTTAATCAGGACCCTACGGGAGGATATAGGTCGCTGGTCAAAATTTAACATATCTTGGATTGGTAAAATCAATAGCGTGAAGATGAATTTACTACCGCGAATCCTATATCTATTTCAAACACTCCCGGTGCCACTTAGATTGAACGAGATCCTCAGCCTTCAATCTTCAATCTCCAAATTTATTTGGGGGGGTAGAAAAGCGAGACTGAATAAACAAACACTCCAGAGACAATCTGCGGAAGGGGGACTAGCAGTACCTTGCTTGTTATCATATTACAAAGCGGCACAATTATGTCAAATCTCTCAATGGCACACAAACCCGTATTTGAGACGTTGGGTAGCATTAGAGAGCGCTGCTTGCTCTCCATTGGAGCTAGGCAACTTAATTTGGAGCCCAAAAATAGCTAGGAAAGCTATACCATCACCGCTATCCTCCATGACCAATTAATTATCGATCTGGGAGGCAACTAAATTTAAATGTAATTTAACTACCAAAAACACACTGATGACCCCACTCTGGGATAATCCATCTTTTGCTTCCGGCTTAGATAGAGCGAATTTTGCAATTTGGAAACGACAAGGTATAGTACGACTTAGAGATCTGGAAAGTAATAACAAAATTATGTCATTTGCACAAATTAACTCAGACAAAAACATCCCACAATTGGAATTGTATAGATACCTTCAGATCAGAGCTTTCTATAACAAATTTAACCCTCACCCCACATTGACATCATTCGAAAGGCTCTGTCTTTGTGAGACATCAACAAAAGGACTCACATCGCAAATGTATAGAGAGGTAGTCAGATCTGCTGTCAAGGTAACAAGCAAATTAAGCTATATGTTAAATTGGGAAAAAGATCTAGGTGAGAGCCCAGATATGGACGAATGGTCACAGATGGTGTCGGCAGCCTCCAAAATTTCAATTTGCGTAACATTAAAGGAGAACGCGTATAAGACCCTGATGAGATGGTATCATACCCCACTAAAATTATCGAAATTTATTTGGGGCCGCTCCCCATTGTGCCCGCGACAATGTGGAGAGTCAGCAGATTTGTTACACATGCTGTGGTCTTGCCCTCACTTAGTTCCAATATGGACCAAAATTAAAGATTGGCTACAGAGGATATTGGGCCTCGAAATACCAATGGATCCCTGGCACCGGGGGTAGAGATAACCACAATAATGCTTTAATAATTGCAGATGCGTTCTCCTGTGATGCTATCGTTGGTCGAACGGCTGTCAGTCGCCATCAGGTAGACTAGTTGGAGAGGTATATAACCAAACACACAACCCTGATTCAGGGAGCTAAACACTAAGCCACATAGGTTCAAGTGGATCCTCGGCCGTCCTCCCCTCCCACCCACCCCCCCCTACCTACCTTCCCCTGTCTACCCATTCCCTTTCTTCCCACCGACCCAGTTAGGTTTAAATAATGTTCATACACTGTACTCAGTTATTATATGGATGAAATGTAAAAAAACTCACGATCCTGTAATGAATATCTGTTGTACTTTCTTTGAGCTTTGAAAACCAATAAAATCCAAGTTATAAAAAAAAAAAAAAGTGAAACTCTAGAACTACATATATATATATATATATACATATATATATATATATATATATATATATATATATATATATATATATATATATATATATATATATACATATACATATATATACATATACATATATATATATATATATATATATATACATACACAGTCATGAGAAAAAGAAAGTACACCCTCTTTGAATTCCATGGTTTTTCATATCAGGACTTAATAACAATCATTTGTTCCTTAACAGGTCTAAAAATTAAGGAAATACAACCACAGATGAACAACAACACCTGACATATTACAGCGTGTCATGATTTATTTAACAAAAATAAAGCCAAAATGGAAAAGCTATGTGTGAAAAACTAAGTACACCCTTAATGCTTCCATAGAAATTAAGATGGTAAGTAGCAGACAGGTGCTGCTAATCAAATGCTCTTGATTAATTGATCATCAGCAAGTGTGACCACCTCTATAAAAGCCGGTGTTTTAGCAGTTTGCTGGTCTGGAGCATTCAGGTGTGTGTTAACACAATGCCTAGGAGGAAAGACATAAGCAATGATCTTAGAGAAGCAATTGTTGCTGCCCATCAATCTGGGAAGGGTTACAAGGCCATTCCCAAGCAATTTAAAGTCCATCATTCTACAGTGAGAAAGATTATTCAAAAGTTGAAAACATTCAAGACAATTGCCAATCTTCCCAGGAGTGGACATCCCAGCAAATTCACCCCAAGGTCAGACCATGCAATGCTCAGAGAAATTGCAAAATACCCAAGAGTTACATCTCAGACTCTACAGGCCTCAGTTAGCATGTTAAATGTTAAAGTTCATGACAGTACAATGGAGCCCATGTGAATGGATATTCCAGACAAAAGGAGACACATTGTGTGCTCATTTGCATGTAATTTCCCAGAATCCTTGCTGCAGTGGGAGCACTGTATGCTTGGTGATAATGGTTTAAAGGCAGGGGCGCAGACCTGTGTGAGACATGTGAATGTGATCACAAGTGATATTCTTTATTGGCTATATGCTAACGGTGGAGGTTTTTTGTTGCCTTTTTCACCGACCATAACTTAAAATATATATATGAATCAGCCGCCGAGGAGGAAGGACTCCTTGAGGAAGAAAAGGACAAGGGCGTGGCGGAAGAAGATAGAAGAAGACCCCGGAGAAGGTACAGAAGTTCCCGAAGAAGAGAAAGAAGATCTCAAGACTGACGAAAAGTATTACAAATAGAAGAAAGAAGACACAGTTGAGGATTGTAAGGGTTTTTTATTTTATGGTTACCTGTGGATTGGTTCGAGAGCTTCCGGTTCCCCGGGATTTTGGTGAGTGGGCCATCTAATGGTAAGTAAACAGAAGAAAAGTATATATTTGTAACTTTTACAGGTTTTTTTGATTTTTTTTAATGTGTTTTTTTTTATGTCCATTTAATGCCCCTGAATTTATTTATGTCCCTATGGATATACATATATACAGGGACACTGAATGTTTGTATTGTATTGTATTTTTGGATGTAATGTCATTATTTTATATGCTCATTTATTGCCCCTGTATGTAATGTTTAGCAGTGAGTTACATCTCAGAACATTCAAGCACTAGACGACAACAGTGTAAGGAATCGGCGTTCTCCTCGTTCCCCACACAGGGCACTCCCTCCCCGCAGGGAGCCCCTGGACACACAAAACAATCTTGCCTTACTGGCCTCCACGGCTCCTCGCCCCTGCCGCGTTCGCGGGATCACTCCCCTCGGCGATTCCTCTGCTCAGCGCCGGGTGCGCCCACGCCCTCCTGCACGCACACCTGCACCATCCACTGGCTCGGTTCACGCGCGTACATGAGTTACGGAGCACGCTCAGTCTGCACACTCTTATTCCCATCCCCCGGACCTCAGGCTCCGCCCCCGCACACTGCACGAGCATACTCAGGTTACTAACAAGACTCACCTGGCCTGTTATGCCTGCACCAATCTGCAGTGTCTCCCTGGAGCTCTTCCTGTCCCACCTCCGTTCCTAATTGGACCTTCCTGCTTTATCTAGCTCCTCTCTGCTCTCAGTCTTTGCTCGACATAGTCTCTGTATGGAAGTACTTCTGGATTCTCTCAGTGTTTTCACAGGTTCTGGCGCGGCTTGTACGACTACCCCCTCTGGCTCTCGATCTCGGCACTCCTTGGACAACGCTCACTCTGGTAACCCCTTGAACACGGCTTGGACAACGACCTATCTCCACTCTCCACTCCCTGACTTAGGCAAGGCATTCTTCACTCTATCTCTACAACCGGTACCGGCAAGTATTGTCTACCTTACTACACCTGGCCTGGCAACACTTTATACCACACTCCGGACAGGCTCCCTTTGCTGCGGGTGCGTGTATTACCACTTCCCCCTTCAGCTCAGGGGACGGGTCTCATCTGCGGGCAGCACCGGCGTAACATTATGTCGAGCCCACAAGATGCAGACCAGACCGAACTTCAGCAGTTTATCTCCAATCTGCTTCAGCAGAACCAGGCCATGGCGGATCAAATTGTGGCACTTGCACGCCAGGTCGCAGTACTCACAGACGGTATACCGACCGCGACCTCGCCAGATGTAAGCCCCCACTCCGCAAGCGCAGTTAGCAGCTCAGATGTAAGGATTCCTCCCCCCAAGCCTTATGCAGGTGAATCGCAAGATTGTAGGGGTTTCCTAAACCAGTGTGAGGTGCAGTTTGAAATGGCCCCCCATCTCTACAATACTGATCGCAAGAAGGTACCCTACATTTATAACCTCCTCACTGGCAGCGCCCTGGCTTGGGCTTCCCCGGTTTGGGAGCGACGTTCTGATCTTACCCAAGATTACCTGGCATTTAAAGCCGAGTTTCAATGAGTATTCGATTCTCCCGCTCGTCTCGTCTCTCTCGCCAATCCAGGTCTGATCAATTGGAGGTCCTCATTGATTTGGCTGTCCGAGTGGATCACCGTATCCAGGTACGCCGCTCAGAGCGCCAGCGCACTCGCTTCCCTAACTTTCCAGTTCCGTTCTCCAGTACTCCCAGCAACACTCCTGCTCTCCCAAGTGCTACCACATCTCTTCGTCCTTCATTGGAGTTGCCTGAGCCAATGCAATTGGGGGTACAACGCATCCGCACACCGATACGGCAGTTCCGCCACGCCGGGGGATTGTGTTTCTACTGCGGATCCATGGAACATCTGGTTCGGGAGTGTCCACTGCGTCCGGGAAACGGTAACCCCCAGTGAGTACAGAGGGGCTCTCTCTGGGTGTAATGTCTCCACGTCCCCTTTCTAAAGGTGAACTCCCTAAGAAACTTACATTTCCAGTCTCCCTTTCAGGCGATAAGTTCAAGACTTCTACCGCCGCTTTCATTGACTAAGGAGCTGGAGGAAACTTCGTGGATCTTGAATTTGCCAGGGTAAACCGCATACCACTCGTGAGGAAGAAGGTTCCCATCGCACTCGTCGGTATCGATGGACGTCCCCTTACCCCGGCCCACATCTCCTTAGAGACTGCCCCCTTGCTTCTGTCCTCACATCTGCACAAGGAGATCTTAGTTCTCAATGCCATTCACGCTCCACGGATACCCATCACCCTTGGTCTTCCTTGGCTACAGCTTAACAATCCTCTCATTGACTGGACTTCCTCTGCTCCCATTTCCTGAAGGCCGAGGTCAGACGAGACGCATCAACTGCTGGCCAATACCTCGGTTCCCGAAGTTATTCTACCTTCCGTTTACCATCAATTCTGGGACATTTTCAATAAGGTACAGTCAGACCTTTTGCCGCCACACAGGACTTACGATTGTCCGATCGATCTAGTTCCAGGTTACTCCCTACCCAAGTCCAAGACCTACCCCTTGTCGTTACCAGAATCTCACGCTATGGATGAATATATCCAGGAGAATCTCAAGAAAGGCTTTATTCATCACTCCAATTCCCCAGCAGGGGCTGGGATTTTCTTCGTCAACAAAAAGGACGGGTCGTTGAGGCCTTGCATCGACTACAGGGGTTTGAACCACATAACTATTAAAAATCGTTACCCCCGGCGCATGCGCAGTGGCTAGGTGTATGGATGCCTAATTGAGAGGCTCCGTCCCGGCCGGCACTAATATAGCTAATTAACAATAATAAAAATCGGAAATAAACAGTGAAAAGCAGTGATCTAGCGATCGGAACCCCCAAGGATGCCCAAAAAAGCAGTCACGCGAAATAGAACTTCGGTAGTGACTGATTATTTTCAAAAAGGTGATCCAGCCCCCGCAAGTGGAGGAGAAGACAATGGGCCGATGGCGGGCTCAGATTCTGAGAGTGACAGATCTGCGAGCAGACCGGCAAGTAGAGCGGGGACCGGGGACCAAGACTGGGTCACGAGGACAGACATGAAGGCTTTCTGCTCTGAGATGAAAACCTTCTTCCAAAAGGAGCTATGGAAGCTCAGACAAGACGTAGACAGTATAGGGGAACGGAAAAACACACTGGAAAATAAAATGGACGTACACTCTTACTCCCTACAAAAGAATGACAAATCTATGACAAAAAATGATATCTGACCTGCAAGACCAACAAGAGGACTCTGAAAACAGAGACAGGCGTAATAACATCCGCCATAGAGGGGTCTCAGAGTCAGTGTCAGACCCTGAAGAATTTACATCAAACTGGCTCCAACACATACTGCCCGACAAAAGCGAAGCAGAACTGCAGTTTGACAGGTGCCATAGGGCCCTGCGGTCTAGACCGCAACTAGGAGACCCCCCAAGGGATATAATAATTCGGCTCCACTATTTTAAAATAAAGGAGAGTGTGTGCCAAATCGCAAGAACCGCCAAGACCCTGGAATTTGAAGGGGTACGTCTGCAAGTCTATCAAGATCTGGCCCCACGAACCCTAATAAAACGGAGAGCCCTCTCAGCCATCACCAGTACCCTCCGGGACAATGGGGTCCATTACCGTTGGCTCTTCCCCTTTGGGCTAATGGGGATAAAGAATGGAGTGGCTCTCACCTTAAAGCACCTGGAGGGGGGAGCAAAGTTTTTAAAAAAACTGGGCTTACCGACTGCATCCAGGAGTCCTGAACACCGGAGCCACGTGGATGCTCCTGCACCGGCAGCTGACTGGCAGCGTGTGGAGCCTGCAGGAAGTAAGCGCAAGGATTGAAAGCTTCCCCGTAGTTAACAGTCCCCAAGCCAGGAATTAAAGGAGCCTTCCCCGGTTCACAGCACTGCTGTTGGAGTTACTTGGAGATCTGTTTCCCTCTGGTGGCGGGAAGAGCATGGTGCGGCCATTTTGCTTCTATGTGGGGAAGATAGGCGAGACAGTGACCTCCTGGTGGCGGGAAATGAAACAGCGGCCATCTTTCACAGACTATGGTAATCTACGATAAGGGAGACCCCTGGTGGAGGAGGGCGGCATAGCGGTTAAGAAGATCCTGGGAGACAGAATGGCGGCTGGATCCATCTGGAGTCGTAAGAGAGAAGCGGAGCAGGGAGCCGAGAGAGATGACGTCATCTGGAAACGGAAGCAGAGCGGGGCAAGATGCCAGAGGCCGGAAGGGGACGGAGATGGATCAAACATGGACGACAAGCCGCAAGACCAACAGCAGCATACCACAAGTTGCCATCACCAGCGGGAGGGGACAGGGAGAGCTGACTTAGAGGAGATAGGAAGCGATTCGGAGGAGGGATAAGCCTCTAGAAGGGGGGGGGATAGATGACAAAGAGGAAGAGAGGAGGAAGAGAGTAAGGGAGGTCAGGGGACCGAGGGGGGGATGATCTGGTGAGGTGGGGGAACGAGGAGAATAGAGGAGAGAGAATAAGGAAGAGGGTAAGAGCGGAATAAAGGCTAGGGGGGAGAGCAAAGGGGGAGAGTAAGATATGATCAGGTCTGGATGAGGAGAGGGAGAATCTGGGGCAGAGAGAAAGAGGGGGAGAAGAAATAAGGCCCCAAGCAGAAGCATAGAACGAGTAAGTAGGGGGTTCCATAAGTTGGGTTAGGAGAACAAAGGAGGGGTTAACCTAGCTCATAGGCCAGGAGGGCTAATAGGATAAGCCAGAACAGAGGATTAGACAGGAGGTTTACCCCCATCCTGGTGTAGTACATTATCATTAACATGTTTCTCCAATTCCTACAGCCGAGACCTACCAGAATGTCGAGAAGGGAGCGGGGGGCCATACAGATATGAGGGGTAGCCATCATGAGGGCTCCCACCACGACTCGCAGCTGCTCTGCGACCAGTGAACAAAAGCACAGCGGCTCCAGCATAAGCGGAACCTCCGAAACAGCACAAAAGAGTCCGGTAGCGGGTGGTGGGAGGAAAGGGAAGGAGGGGGGTAGGAAGGTTATGGTCGCAAGATCTCAGAACGAGGACAGGAATGAGGGCCAGAGTCTACATACAAATGAGATTACTGGTTAACGTTAAGTGAGGTTTAACTGACTTTGAGGAAACGTCCTCCCCATGCGTTGGTCTAATGCAGCGAGGGAGGAGGGGTCGCACAATATGAACTCCGCCGCAATACAGAATCTTCCATAATCCGGGGACAGGCACACAGCAGGCTGGGGACATTAACAAAAGTTTACTTAGTTTCACTGTTACTAGATTCAGTTTTATACCTATATTGTTTTGAATAGGTACACTTGTTACCTAAAAGTTAAAATATGTTTTGATGATTGTAATAAAATGTGCCGGGATCGGGACCACCTGGGCCGACTGCCTGTGACTCGAGCTGTGCAGGGATGGGCGTTACCATCATGCACAGACAAGTCCCTCGGGCACCCAGCCACAGACGATGGTTGGGGATAGGGAAGCCCCCTGTGGGCACCCCAGGGCGCGTGATAAGCCCGAGGGCCAAGGGACCGTTGCTGACTAGAATCAGCATCGGCCACTCAGTTGTTTTGTCCCTTTCTTTCCTTTCCTTCCTTTCCCCTCCACCCCCCCCCACCCCCTCTGAGGTGCGGACTCAGAACCTAGTAGACGTATGGGAGCCACTGGGCTCGGGGGCCCGGGAAGCCTACACAAGAATTAGCACTTGCAGCGGTAAACACCACCCTGATGCACAATGTCTCTGATCATGATCTCCCATAACACCAAAGGTTTAAACAGTCCAGGCAAACGCCGTATAGCGATAGCAGATTACAAACGCAAGCAGGCGGATGTAGTGTTTCTACAGGAGACACACTTCAGCAGCAAAAGTGCCCCTAAATACTGGGATAAGAGCTTTAAACGGTTCTATCTTTCCTCAGCAAGGACGGGAAAAAAAAGAGGAGTGGCGATCCTGCTGCATAACAATATCCCCTTTATAGAGGAGAAGGTTAAGAGGGACAAAGAGGGTAGGTTTTTAATTATAGTGGGCACAATCCAAGCTCAGCCTATAACATTAGCTACGATTTATGCTCCTTGCGAGCAGGACCCCTCATTCATTCGGATGTTCTTCGATACTTTGAGAACGGTTGCCAAAGGAGATATAATTGTGGCAGGAGATCTCAATGTGGCGATCAACCCGGGAATGGACAGGTCGGGACCCTACAAGCCTAACAAGAGAAAATATATAGAGGCTTTACAGAAGGGAATCAGAGAGAGTCATCTTGTTGACATTTGGAGGGAGATGCACCCACTAGAAAGAGATTACACCTTCTTCTCTCACCCTCATACCTCCTATAGCAGAATCGATTACTTCCTTGTCTCCGGCAGACTGGTCCCGCAGATCCCCCACTCAGGGATCCATGATATTTCATGGTCGGATTATGCACCCATAGAGCTACGGTGCATGCAAAAATTCCTAGATAGGCCAGGAGCAAATTGGAAACTAAATGAGGCTTTATTGAAAGTTCCACGGACAGATCAGATAATTAGCGAGGAAATAGATCAATTCTTCCACACTAACACAGGTAGTGTACAGTCTCATTTGGTTCTGTGGGAAGCACACAAAGCAACCCTGAGAGGGACCCTTATTAAACTAGCAGCTAAACGCAAAAGAGAGAGAAATGCGAAAATCACATCCCTACAAACAAAGTTAAGAGACCTGCTTCTTAAGCATAAGCGTGATCAAGGTCCGGCCATACTTAAAGAAATACAAGATACTAGAATAGAGCTCAACTTAGTGCTGACCTCCCAGGCAGATACCACATTGAGTTGGTCTAAGTGGTTATTCTATGATAAGTCAAACAAACCAGATACCTTACTGGCCAACAAATTGAGGAATAGACAGCCAAATTTTAGTATTCGGGAGCCTTGGCTAAAATCGGGAGCCAAAACAGCTAACCCAAAACTTATAGTGGAGGAATTCAGGAGCTTCTATGAGGATCTCTATAATGGAGAAAAAGTGGCACACAATGGTAAGACCAAAAGAGTCATGAGGGACTTCCTGAAGGGCTCAAACCTACCAAGATTGACTGGTTCGGAGAGGGAGGTTTTAGGGGCAGATTTCACTATCGAGGAACTTACCCAGGTTATTCAGAACCTCAAACCCTCGAAAGCACCAGGACCCGACGGGTTCTCTAATCTTTATTATAAAAAGTACATTGAGATTCTGGGGCCCCATCTCCTTAGAATGTTCAATGCAGTGCTCGAGGGAGCGGAGTTCCCGGAACAGATGCTCCAAGCGTCTATCTCAGTAATATATAAGCCTGGGAAAGACCCATTAGATTGTTCGAGCTACAGGCCCATTTCGCTTATAAACACTGATATCAAAATCTACGCTAAATTGCTGGCCAATAGATTAAGTCATATCCTGCCCAGACTCATACATCCAGATCAAGTCGGGTTCATAAAGGGTCGCCAAGCTTCTGATAACACCCGACGGATCATTGATCTGATAGATATAGCCAATACACGTAAGATCCCAGTTATGATGTTGAGTCTGGACGCCGAAAAAGCTTTCGACATGATTGACTGGCCATATCTGAGGGCCACGCTTGGAGAGTTTGGGCTGGGGGCTCGGGTGATCAATGCTATCCTGTCACTATACCAAGGGCTGGCAGCAAAAGTAGTCCACCAGGGATTCCCGTCGGAACTTTTCAAAATTAGAAGCGGCACGAGACAGGGGTGCCCATTATCCCCCCTAATTTTCGCAATGTGCATAGAACCCCTAGCAGCTCAAATAAGAAACAATCCTGACGTTTGAGGAATTGAGGTAGGATCTCAGACGCACAAGATAGCGCTTTTCGCGGACGACATCTTGTTAACAATCTCTCAGCCGCTTACATCCCTGCCGAACCTATTCAACTTGTTAGGGAAATTTCACGACATATCTGGCTTTAAGATCAACCAATCTAAGTCTGAAGCCCTGAATATAAGCCTCCCGAATGAGATTAAAAAATTGATACAGATTAATTTCAATTTTAATTGGCCAAAACAAGGGGTGAAGTACCTGGGGGTAGTCATCCCCAAAGAGTACAAAAATTTATATCAAGCAAATTTCCCCAGACTGATCCGAGATCTAAAGGAAGAGCTCAGAAAATGGGCATCATTTAAAATATCCTGGATCGGACGGATTCATCGCGTTAAGATGAATCTCCTCCCACGCATTCTGTATCTGTTCCAGACGCTACCGGTGCCACTTAGATTGACGGACATACTCTCACTTCAGTCTGCTATCTCTAAATTCATATGGGAGGGGAAAAAGCCGAAAGTAAAGGGCATGATTCTTAAAAAACCAACATTGGAGGGGGGCCTGGCGGTACCTTTTTGATATCTTATTACAAAGCGGCACAATTAAGCCAAATTTCCCAATGGCACACAGACCCGGATTCGAAACGATGGGTAGCATTGGAAAGGGAAGCTTGCTCTCCAATAGAGTTGATAAGCATGATCTGGTTACCCAAAACAGCATTGAAGCTGATGAAACAGCCGCTGGCATCTGTGACTAACTCACTAGCTATCTGGGAGTCCAATAAATTTAGGTGCACTCTGACAACGAAGGGCTCTCTGATGACCCCGCTATGGGGCAACCCAGACTTTGCTCCGGGCCTGTACAGAAAGGAATTTACAATTTGGAAGCAATTAGGTATATATAGGCTTCGAGATTTAGAGGGGAGGAAAGATATTAAGCCCTTTGCGCAAATTCGAGAGGAATCAGACATCCCCCCCTCGGAGATATTTAGATTCCTCCAACTCCGAGCATTCTACATAAATGTTTCCCCTCGTCCCCCACTAACCAGATTTGAAAAGCTCTGTCTAGTTGAGACGGATACCAGGGGACTCACATCGCTGTTGTACAAGGAGGTGATCGGTTCAGGGGCTAAGACTGATTGCAAACTGAGGTACATGGACCAGTGGGAGAAAGATTTAGGTGAAGAACTAGAGGCAGAGGACTGGGCTAAAATAATTATGGCTTCAGCTAAGAGCTCTTCTTGCACGACATTAAGGGAAAACGCATATAAAGTCCTAATGCGCTGGTATCACACTCCCATGAAATTATCTAAATTTGTTCCAGGGTACTCTCCGGTACTCTCCCCTGTGCCCTAGACAGTGCGGAGTAACGGCTGATCTGTTACACATGCTGTGGTCCTGCCCGAGGATCAGACCGCTTTGGCGGAAAATTAGAGATTGGCTAGAGAGGATCTTTGTCCTTAAAATTCCCCTGGATCCATGGCGGTTTCTATTAAATAGGCCGACTCCGGGATGGACTAAAGAAAGTAATAAACTTGTTGCCTATTTCGCAACTGCAACTCGGTGCGAGATTGCAGCACTGTGGAAACTCCCCGACATTCCTTCAATTGCCAAGATTCGGAACAGAATTTGGTTCGTGTGCCAGATGGAGAAATTGACAAGTCTGGTCAATGACACTGGCGAAATTTATCTAAAAACCTGGACGTCTTGGCTGGCCCAGATGGACATCCCGGGAGTGGAAAGAGATACCATCCTGCTGTGATAGTAGTAGGTGCGTTTTCCCTTGATAAAGGCGTTGAACGGGGAGCACGAGAGACTAACGAGTACAGGAATACTCTTGATGAGACTAGTGAGGGATACCCTAGACCCCTGACCAGGCAAGAACGGCCAGAGAGGATCAGGAACCGGGATCTCTCTAGTTAGTTGATTCCCAGATACTTTTAGACCATCGCGTAACGAGCTCCGCACCTCACCCCCCCTCCTGACCCCCCCTCCCCCCCGCCCTTCCCTCCCCGCATTTCCCTAAGTTTCCCTATTCCACAATGCATGATCTGGATATTTGTTAAAATACAACAAAAAGACTTTGTAATAAGCATAAAGTTATATCAGTTGTATATGTATTCTGTAATTGAAAAACTCAATAAAACCAAAGTTATAAAAAAAAAAAAAAATCGTTACCCCCTTCCCCTTATTACCGAACTGTTCGATAAATTACAGGGGGCCAAGATTTCGTTCCAGGGGTCAGCTCCAGTTCTTGGTGCAGTGGAAGGGCTTTGGCCCTGAAGAGAGATCCTGGGTACCTTCAAAGGCCATTCATGCCCTGGCCCTTCTTAAGTCCTTCAGGATAAAGTTTCCAGAGAAACCGTTCTTGGACCATCCTGAGGCCGTTCCTGAAGAGGGGGGTACTGTCAGGAATCGGCGTTCTCCTCATTCCCCACACAGAGCACTCCCTCCCCGCAGGGAGCCCCTGGACACACAAAACAATCCTGCCTTACCGGCCTCCACGGCTCCTCGCCCCTGCCGCCGTCGCGGGATCACTCCCCTTGGTGATTCCTCTGCTCAGCGCCTGGTGCGCCCACGCCCTCCTGCACGCACACCTGCACCATCCACTGGCTCGGTTCAACGTATATAGTGTCGGACATACGTTACACAAAGTAGATAATCACACTGTTCAGTGTCATCTCAGCTTAGTGCCAAGCAATTGAAGATGTTCCTCCGAGGAGGACGGTACCAAACCTAGATCTGAGCTGCAGTCATAGCCTGGTGTGAGGCTATGGACTGCCCACCGATGGATGTGCCAAGGTCCTCCTCGCCGAGGACTTGGAGAATTTTGAAGCTACCCTAGCCCACACTGTCGAAGTGGTAGTGGAGGGGGTAGCCCAGGGGAATACTTTCCCCAATATCGAGGAGGAAAAGGAGACCGGTGATCTGCCCGTTGCTGCCCCAGTAGCCGCAGCTTCCTCTCCTAATGCAAGAAAAAAAGGGAAGACCCCCAAGCTGATGCTACAAAATACTGCAATGTCCTGTAACATGTGCTATAAATGATATAGCCAAAAACCGGTGTCCATAAAGAATAAGCAGCAAGTGTCCCGTGGGTAAAGCCGATGGTGTGTGTGAGGTCTGTGTAGCCCCCACCTCACCTGCACTCCGTCAGGATAGACCTCCAGCCAATTGATGGTACACTCCCCCGCATGAACGGGGCTCAGAGGGAGTTCGCCCTCCTCACTCGGGCAGCGGGGACGGTCACCAGGTATGCAAAAGACTAGCTGATGGAAGTAGAGACCTGTGGAAACAGAGCCTCCCGCCGTCTTACCGGGTGCCAGCTGATCCTCCCGCGATGTTGCTACCGAGATGATGGAGCGGGTGATGGCTGTAGGGGAATTGGTCGGCGATCTACGCCTCTGCAGTAGTCATCTCCATCAGATGCTTCTTCTCCTGGAGTGCAGGTAAGAGGCTGAAGTGCCGACCCTACATTGGCTTGAAACCGGATACACTGGGCAGCTCTGGAGAGAATCCTCAGGGAGAAACAGCTGCTCTGCATCTGCATGTACCGGATGGGCGTGCTGCTATACCAATTAATGATACATGGAAAATAGGGGTAGAAGGTAGAGCACTGCCAAAAAAGAGCAAAAGGGCTGGGGCAAAAATAACTATTTATTGGGCATAATTAGCCAAAAAGACAAACACAAAGATTAAAACTCTGACGCGTTTCCCGCCGTGGAGGCGCTTTATCAAAGAGTACTGAGGTTCCTTCAGTGTCTGATTATATACTGGTCAAATGTAGGTGCACACCTTAAAGTAATACAACTTAATTGGATAATCAAATAATAGATTATACAGCAGCTGCTGATTGAAATCCGAAAGACAAAAGTCTATTTTATAAGGTGGCATCAAAACAACTAACCATTATACAGAACTGGATGAACCAAATGTTAACAACAACATCAAATAACAATATTTAAAAAGTTAACTGTTAGATACATAAAAACAACAACATTTCTAAGTCAAAAATACATAAATCTAGTAAATACTATATGTAAATAAGAAAAGCAGATTTAAAGACAAATGACAGTAAAGTAAATAATAATAGACAAAGAAAAAAGTAAATATGAAGAATAAACAAATCCTGAAAAATAATAATGAATTAAATAAAATAAGAATATAAAATAAGTAAAAAATAATAAACAAAAAATGTGTATGTATCCTCATGAAATTAACCAAATAACATAAAAAATGTGAAATTAAAAAACCCATCATTTATATGGACTTATATATTTAACCTCATGAAGGGCTGGTAAGGCGTTCCTTTATAGTTTTTTTAATATTTTTATTACTGATTGTTATTCACACGCTATACCTTTTTCTTTATATTTTTTACATATTCATTTTTGAGCACCATTATGGAGGACATTGAACAATTTGAAACAGAAGTTATACAGAGCAATGTTTTTGTACGGAATTGTAGTGATAATACCAAAAGAATCAAACGAGCAGAATATGTGTTTGATAATTCAACTGAGTTTATCTGTGAAGAAACTGCAGATTTAACCGCACATTTTCTTAAACTGGAAAAACTTCTGACAGAGAACATTAGACTTTGGTGGGATATTACCACGTTAGAAAATGATGCTAAGGCCAAAAGGATACCCAGAGGGTTAAGAATAAAAAAAGCACCCACTTTTGGCTTTAGCATTAAGGAATTTGAACAAAACTGGAAATCTACACTAAATGAGTGTTCATTCAAACTCATAGATATGATTATTGAACATAAGATGAAGGAGAGAGTGACATTAGGCACTGAGATACAAACATTACAGAAAAAACTCAAAGCTTATGAAAACATGGAACATTTCTCTAACAATGAGCAAGTATTATTGTCCAATATAGAGTCTATGGAAGATACTATTATGGAAAAAAAGCAGTCAACATTTGACAGAGATTGCTTAGATTATGAGAGAAACCAAGTTTATGCTTGGGAAAGACCAGGTAATGCTAATCCCAATAGAGGGAGATCAAGAACACCTTCACATTCACATGGTCGCAAACAAGATATATCCAGTACACCTAAAAAAATCTATCTTGAAGTCAAAATATACAGACACTTCAAGATTTGAATCAGATGCATCAGACAATGAGAATAAATTTCCATCTGTGTCCTTTGACATTACTTCAGACACATGGAGAGGAAAGAGTTCCACAGGCTCACAACCACGAGATGCCTCCACATCAGGTACCTCAGGACATTTTGCACAAATGAATAGACAACAGGAGTCAAAAAACTACATAGGACGAGGAGGTCAAAGAGGAAGAGGAGGAACAAGAGGGGCGGCAAAAAGGAAGAAATATGCTTAGCTATAAATGATGATAATGTGATTACATTTCACACAAGACATTGACATCAGCACAACTATCTCTACTTAATAGAAGTTTGAACTTTTCTCCCCAAAGTGACTTCCAATTGTTTGACACCTACATTGACTTACAGCGGTTCACCCGTAAATTAACTTTAAAAAAAAAAATTCTAAAAAAAATCTAATACTGTTGCACCTGTTATAAGTGATTCTGTGGAGTCTTCGCAAGTTCATGCTGGTGATGACTCACCAGAACCATACCATTCTGATTTTGACTTTACGTTTAAGGATCACTGTGCCATTTCTGATTTAGAGGATTTGTACCTGGAACAGAATATGGAAGATAATTCACAAGATGTTTCTCTATCTAAATTCTTAATTTTTGAACACACCACATTTAGGAAAAAATCAACCTTCTGTCCTTATGGTTCAAAGAGTCTATTCATCACTACGTTTGAAAAGTTGGTGGAAAAGGATCTGAGGATTTTAGCTGAAGATTGTAAGCACGACTCACATTGGCACAACAATCTAACTACCCTTGAATTGAAAGAACTACATAATCTTAAACAAGATAAAACAATTGTTATCAAAAACGCTGACAAGGGTGGGGTGATTGTTATACAATCTGCAGAGAGCTATAAACAAGAAGCCTTGAGACAACTCTCTGATATTAGAGCCTACCGTAAATTATCCTCGGACCCTACCACCATTTTTTCACTAGAATTAGGTGCATTACTCGATCTAGGCAAATAACTTTATGTATTGAGTAACAAAGAATTCGACTTTTTATGTTCCCCTAATCCAGTAGTGCCCATCTTTCACCATCTCCCAAAGATCCATAAATCGCTCACAAGTCCTCCGGGACATCCAATTGCGGCGAGTATTGGATCTTTGGGAGATGGACTCTCTCGTTTTATAGATGTATATCTACAACCGATAGTGCAATCACTACCATCATTTTTGAAAGATTCAAACCAATTATTATTTGATCTAAACAATATTCAATGGCGAGAGAGCTATAGATGGGTAACCATGGATGTTACCTCTCTATATAATATTATCAAACATAAGTAGGGCATTGCTGCCATACAACATTTCCTAAAATTATCTCACTTAGCACCAGCACTTTGCACTTTTTTAATAGATTCTATCACATTTTTACTCACTCACAATTATTTTTCTTTTGACTCTCAATTTTATTTACAACTTAGAGGCACTGCTATGGGCACATCTTTCGGACCCTCATATGCTAATCTTTTTATGGGGTTGTGGGAGTCTATTTTTATTTTTAGTGATCAAAATTCTTTTAGGCACCAAATTTTATTTTATAAACGCTATATAGATGATCTCTTATTTATCTGGGATGGTGATCTTTCTTCACTACAAACATTTATTCACCAACTTAATACCAATGATTATAACTTAATTTTCACTTTTCAAGAAAATATTCATCACATTTATTTTTTGGATTTAATGTTGTATGTTGATACGTGGGGGAACATACAAACGGACATATATAGAAAGCCTAATGCACGTAATTCTTACCTCAGAGCTGACAGCAATCATTCTAAATTTCTTAAAAAGGGCATCCTTAAGGGACAATTCATAAGATTAAAGAGGTTATGTTCCACTAAGGAAGCCTTTGAGGCTCAATCTAGAGATTTAATCTCAAGATTTACAGCCAGAGGTTATAAGAAATCTTATATCACAGATGCACTTGACTCTGTTAGACTAATGGACAGGAGGGACCTTCTGTCAAAACGGACCAAATCTTCTAAAGACGAACCATCACATTACCAGATGGCTATACCTTTGTTTATAACACAACAAAGTAGACAATCAGATCAGATACGATCCATTATCTATAAACACTGGAACACTCTAACATTAGATAATGATCTTAAACCTATCCTTGATAGGAAACCAAAATTTGTATTTCGAAAGGCCAAATCATTGGGTTCATTTCTTTCTCCGAGTCTATTCGATTCTAGAATTTATCGTACTGGTATTAAGAATATTCCAAAAGGATTTTTTTCATGTGAACATTGTGTGATATGCAAATACGCCAACAAGATCAAGAAAATAACTTGTATTAATCCTAAAACTGTATATACAATACACACTTTCATTAACTGCAATTCAAGTTATACAGTGTATCTCTTGAGATGTGGATGTGGTAGGGGCTATGTTGGCCGAACAATTAGACCTCTCAAAAAGAGAATTATGGAACATGTTCGTGCAATTGACAAACAGGACCTATCACATCCAGTCTCAAGACATTTTTCAACATGCCCTCAGGGGACCATTACAAATTTCTCCTTCTTTGGTATAGACCATATACATGCCCCATTTCGGGGAGGAGACAGGTTAGGCATGTTGAATAAAAAGGAGATGTATTGGATTTACAGTTTGAATACTTTATACCCTTCTGGCATCAACATCGAGTGGGAGTTAAAGAATTTTTTATTTTAAACTCCTCATATTAAGTTTATCCATAGATTCCATGAATGTCTGTATCTCCTTAATTGCAAGTTTCATTGATGTTTTGTTTTTTCATAATATATCTTCTTTTCATTGTTCCATATATTTTATATATATACATTTTTTCTTGCCTCCGGTGCATCATGATGATTGTGATTTATAGATTTATATATGTGTCACCTTGTTAATTTATTTATGAATTCTCAATATATTATTCTATTATATGTTGTATTTATTATATATTATAATTATTGTTAGTTATTAGAAACCATCATAACTGATGTTATTGTATAGGTTATTTCTTAAAACACATGTAGGTGATTTATATATAAATGATTATATTTATAATAAGGGTTTTTTAATTTCACATTTTTTATGTTATTTGGATCATTTCATGAGGATACATACACTTTTTGTTTATTCTTTTTTAGTTATTTTATATTCTTATTTTATTTAATTCATTATTATTTTTCAGGATTTGTTTATTCTTCATATTTACTTTTTTCTTTGATAAAGTCGAAAGACGAAACGCGTCAGAGGATTGATCTTCATGTTTTTTTAATCTTGGCCGTCATGCCGCAATAAAGCTTTTTCTTACCGCACGGTGCCTCCAGCCTGATATTATCCAGCAGTGCTCAGAGTCCCTTCACTCGTATACTTGGATCTCACCGCCGGGACGGACGCACGCGACGGAGCAGTAAAGTTTCTTCCCCACAACAGCATACCGGAATTGAAGCAGTCTTGTGAGTATGTGTACTCTCTGCTACGAAGAACCACTGGGATTGTGAGGCCCGCCCTAGGAGGGACCACCGGGAGTAGCCACAGCGCACCGGTCAGGTTAGAAGGCTTCTCTCCCCATAGTGGCATATATTCCACTGTGACTTCAGAATATGCTGAGACTTAATGATTGACATTATTGTTCATTTGGGGCTGAAAACCCTGCTCATTGATACTTTTGCAAACTTTGGACAAACATTAACATTACTGGACATTGCACGGTTTACCAGGTGGATCTTAGAGCACCCAATTAGGGAGTCCTTCCCTTATCTGTGTTTGTCTTTTTGGCTAATTATGCCCAATAAATAGTTATTTTTGCCCCAGCCCTTTTGCTCTTTTTTGGCAGTGCTCTACCTTCTACCCCTATTTTCCTCTCCTAATGCTCTGACTGCCCCTCTTTTCCACCCTGGGTGCATTTCAGGACACTAACCATGAGGATGGCCGGGACTACGAACATGTTAAAGCCGTTCTGCTGAACAGGTACAGTATAGGATCAAACCCGAGACCTACTGGAAACAGTTCAGGACACAGGACAAGACTGCCCAGGACACCCATGTTGAGTTCATGGCCTGGCTAGCCCACCGGAGTTGCCGGTGGGTAGACGGGTGCAAGGCTCGCATATACCAGGACTTGCTGTATCTGCTGATCCAGGAGCAATTCTTTTTT
Organism: Ascaphus truei; assembly: GCF_040206685.1. Taxonomy (NCBI): domain Eukaryota; kingdom Metazoa; phylum Chordata; class Amphibia; order Anura; family Ascaphidae; genus Ascaphus; species Ascaphus truei. The sequence goes on from NC_134484.1 coordinate 220,990,127, forward strand.
GTATCAATCTTTTTTTATTGGCAGTGACATTTACAGATATGGGTACAATATGGTCAACAACATATATCTTTTTAACTTTGCTTGTACTGTGAGAGAACTGGCCAACATATTTTTTAATAGTAGTTGAGGGTACGGGTAGAGAGGAGGGGAAAATGTGGGGGGTGGGAGCTGTGGGGGGGGGGTAGACAAACAGAGGGGGGGGTTGGGGAGGGGGGGGGGGAGGGGGAGGAATCCCTCGTGGCTCATCCACTCCACCTACATTTGGGTTCTGAACTCGTGTCCTCCATCCAGTTTTCGCTTTATCCCAGGCCTTGGGGGCCTATCCATGGGTCCCATGTGTTCCAGAACTGCGGCATTTTTTTGTGTATCATGGCAGTTCATTTTTCCATTGACATTACCTCGTCAACACGCCTTATGACCGTGTTTCTTGCCGGAGCTTTGATTTGCTTCCAGACTGCTGCTATTGAGCACCGGGCTGCCGTCAAAATTGCAGAGACCAGTCTATTCATTGGTGGGGGTACGTCATCGAATGGCTTACTCAGCACCAGGGACAGCAGATCCAGGGGGAGAGGGATCCCCGTCATCTCGTAGAGAAGCATCTGAATCTTTACCCAGAACCTCTGGATCTCCGCACATGACCACCAAATATGGGCCATATCTCCCTTTTGACCACATCCCCTCCAGCATAAGTCTGGTGTGCCGGGGAAGATCTGGCTCAGTCTAGTCGGGGTCAGGTACCATTGGAATAAAATTTTGTAGATATTTTCTTTTGTTACTGTGCAGATTGACGTTTTTGCCGCCACCTCCCAGATATACTCCCACTCCTCTTTGTCAATTTGTATGTTTAGGTCTGCAGACCATTTTTGCATGTATTGGTGGGTCGATGATGCTGATGCTGACTCTATCCCCCTATAGATCTCAGAGATTAGGCCTCTTTGATACCTTCCTTTACTGCATAGCGTTTTGAATCTTGTGGGTGGGGGGAATTTGGAGTTCTGAGTGAGGGAAAGCAGGAAATGTCTAATTTGTAGGTATTTGAATAGAGGGAGATATTGTGATTGGTATTTGTCTCGTACTTCTTTGAAGGTTAGGATCTCTCCATTTTTCAGCAAGTCAGCAACCAGCCTTATTCCAAGGCCCTGAAATTGGGCAAATTGCTTTTTGGAGCACCCGGGCGGGAAGTTCGGGTTTCCAAAGATAGGGGTGATTTGTGATGGGGCATTTAGCAGGCCATACTTCCCTTTGCTTTTGAGCCAAGAATCCCACGTGCATCTCATTGCTCCTAGCTCAAACCTCCTCGTCCTCCCTCTTTTCCTCTTTGGGACCACATGAGGACCTGAAGTGAGGATGGGGCTGCGTAATGTGATTCTATCTCAAGCCAGCAGGCCAATGCCGGGTCGCAATTCCAAACTACAGCTTGTTTTAGCTGGGCTGCGAGATAGTACCTGACCACATCGGGGACCCCCAGACCTCCTCTTGATTTTGATGATAGCATGACCGATCTGGGGACCCTCTGTCTTTTATCGTTCCAGATGAATTGGAACATTAGGGCCTGTATATTTTTCATGGCTGCTAGTGGGACGACTACGGGGAGTGTTTGAAAGAAGTACATCAGCCTAGGCAGAATAATCATTTTGAGGGAGACTATTCTCCCGAACCATGATATTTGGAGTTTTTTCCAGGACTCTAGGTCCTTTTTTGGACAAACAGGGGGGGATAGTTGTGTTGGTAGAGGGATCCGTATGAGCTCGAGATTCTTATACCGAGGTATTTAATATGTGTGGTGCTCCACCTATATTTATAATTGGAATGCAATAGCTTCCTTGTTGCGTTTGGGAGGGATATGTTCAGTGCTTCTGACTTGTCTATATTTATTTTATAGTCAGACACTGTGCCAAATTGGTGGAACACCTTTTGTAGGTTAGGGAGAGAGATGTGGGGGTCAACGAGGGTCAGGATCACATCATCCGCGAATAGGGAAATTTTGTATTCTTTGTCTGAGATCGAAATCCCCTTGATGCTCTTTTCTTCTCTTATTTTGGATGCCAAGGATTTAATTGTTAGGGCAAATAGGAGTGGGGATAGCGGGCAGCCCTGTCTGGTCCCATTTCTGATTGTAATTGGGTCTGATAGGCTTCCTGAAATTTTTACATATGCTGTGGGGTTTTGGTAGAGGGCTCTAACACCCTCTAAATAGGGACCACTAAAACCAAACTTCAGCATTGTTTGGTCTAGGAAGGACCATTTGATCCTGTCGAACGCTTTTTCCGCATCGAGGCTCAAGATCATTGCTTTGGTACCTGTGAGATGCACGTGGTCTATGATGTCCACTATTTTGCGGGTGTTGTCGGAAGCCTGTCTTCCAGACACAAAACCTACTTGATCAGTGTTAATGAGTCAGGGGAGAATCGGGTTGAGCCTGTTTGCTAGTATCTTGCTGTAAATTTGGAGATCTGAGTTAAGTAGTGAGCCTGTAGTTACCGCAGAGGAGCGGGTCTCGACCCTCTTTGTGGATTATGGCTAAATTTGCTGCAGTGATGGTAGCGGGGATTGGCTCTCCTTGTAAGGAGTTAAACATATCGAGCAGATAGGGGGACAGAGTCAGCATGAATGTCTTATAATAGGTGTTAGAGAATCCGTCTGGCCCCGCTGTTTTCGCTGGTTTAAGGGAGCTAATGGCTTCAGTTAGTTCCTCTAGCGTGATGTTTCTATTTAGTTTTTCTAATTCAGCCTTTGAAAGGGAGGGGAGGGTACACTGATCAAGGTAGTTTGATATAATCTCCAAGGGGGTCTGACTTTGGCCCGGTGGGTGTAGGTTATACAAGTCCGAGTAGTTATTGGCAAATTCTTGTGCTATTTCTTTTTCCACATATGTGACTCTCCCTGTTTTTGTGTGGATTTTGGAGATCTGGGATTTGACCCTGATGCCTCTAAGTTTTGTGGCTAAAAGCTTATCAGCCTTGTTTCCCTTATCAAAGAATTTTTGTTTTGTCCATCTCAGGGCTCTTTCTACTTCTTTTAATTGTGTTTGTTTAAGGGCTGCTCGTGTTTGGTTTAACTGCTTTAGTATCTTTTTGGATGCTGTAATTTTATGTTGTTGCTCTAGTTGTGTGATTTTATCTGTTAGTTCTGTTTGGAGTTTAACTTTTTGTTTTTTCTTATAGGCTGAAATCGAGATTCGATCTCCTCTTATTGAGGCCTTATGTGCCTCCCATAGCATAGCCGGAGCCGAGACAGTAGCTGCGTTAATTTGGAAAAATGAGGAGAGCTTATCTCTTATATTTGTCTCTGTCTCTGGGCAGTTGAGTAGGGAATCATTCAACTTCCATTTGTAGGGATTGTTTTTGATAAAGGGTAGGGAGAGGGTGAGTTCCACTGGGGCGTGGTCAGACCAGGTAATTGGGCCAATATTGGAGTGGGAGGAGGCCTGGACTATGTTGTTGGTACAGAGGCAACCAACTTTATTCTAACTCGGCTAGCTCCGTGAATTTCAGATAATCCCGGTAATCTGCGGTTTTGTGTCGTTTTCTCCCGGGGTGAATTGCGTTCTTTTCGCGGCTGTGATTTAAGCATTTTATTCCCGCTGTCTGCAATTTTGCAATGCCGTGTAAAAACTCATGGGGGCGTTTGCGAGCTGTTGTCTTTGAAGCCAAGAAGCCGTCCCCTGGCGAGATGTGTTTGCAGCAGAGAGAGATCCGCTGCACTCTCTGCGCAAACATCGGCACATTAAAAAATATTTAAAATACATTTTTATTCATAGTGTAGATGTGCAGGGGGTCTCCGGAGCTGAAACGCATTGGTTTCAGGTCCGGGGACCCCCTACTTCCCGAGATACAGGCCCCTTTTTGAGGTGCCGGTATCCCTCTGCATTTAAAGGTCCTGATCACGTGACCGCGGAATGTAGACAAAGCAGAGGGATACCTGCACCTCATAAAGGGGCCTGTATCTCAGGAAGCAGGGGGTCCCCGGACCTAAAACCAAAGCGGTT